>NC_080388.1:55328275-55350775 GCF_028751815.1 Salvia miltiorrhiza
TTTCGGGTTGTGACAGAGTGGTATCAGAGCAGTTCGTTTGCTCTGGCCCAAAAAAAAAAAATTTCCTTCAAAAGCCAAGTCTAGATCGAGTCATTTGACTTAAATGAATCTTATGACACCGCTCAACGCTCCATTGCATCACGCTCAATCAAGAAAAAGGTAACTGAAGTTACAATGTTTAATTATGTTATGGTTTTAAACAGTTGCAAGGATGTGATTGTGAAACGCAGGTTATGAATGAAATGTTGATGCTTTACCTTTTTATGGCACAATTTGTGTATATTATGTTGATACGATTGTACGAATGAAAGGACATGGACACGTTTTTCAAGGAACATAGATTTCTATGAGTTACATGATCATAAATTGGAAAAGAACATAGATTGATGGATCAATAGGATATTCCTATATATTAGATGCTTGATATGTTGAATGAGAAAAATGACTGAACACCTCGAATGTTTTGGTTTCCTTCGGAAGACTGTAGTTTCGTTAAAACTCAAAGATAGACTGAAAAGATACGTGCCACGATGATAGTAAGTCAACGAAAGGTGGCATGAGACAACTTCAAGATGGACGTTACACCACGAAGGTTTTAAGCATAGTCTCTACGTTCGAAAGTTCACACATGACAGAATATCAAATTGACTTCGTTTCATGATGAGTTGTAGAAAGAATATGGTTTGATTGTTACATTACTATGTTGTAATGTGTCTACTTATGTAAGAATGTTGAATGTTCAGAATATGAATCTAGAACAAATGATCTTAAGTTTGAACTTTTAGCTTACTGCGAGCTGAAGTTTTGTTATATATAGTATCTTGAGGGTTTAGAAGACCCAGAATTACCAAGTTCGGGATGATGTTTCCCGTGTAACTGGGAAGTGATTATGTTGGACCTGGCCAGTCCACATGATCCAAATCTCAGTAGACGTCTTTTGGGTTTATAAACCCCTGTATTTCAACTTCAGTTTAAAAATCAGATGGGTTCTCACTCTAGGTCATTTTGTTCGACCTGGTAGTTACTCCTTTCTACCCTCTGGTTATTTATTTGAGTCTCTTGAACAAATTTTCTGCAACACTTTATTATGATATCATTTGAGATTTGAGCTTTTGCAACTTTTGAGTTGCCCTAGTAGATTCTTTTGAGGTATACGACTAAGAAGTGTTAGTATATTGACTTAGTAAGTCACCCAAACTATAGCATGGTTAATTGACCATCAGTTTGTGTCTAAAATTAGTTGACATTAGTTCTTCTCCTATGATTATTATCAACCATACATTTTGTTAGCAATTTATAGTACAAACCGTAAGGTTTGAGAATAAGGACTTGAGTTATTTTGTCTATGCTGATTTCACGATGGAATCATGGAAAAGTGTTACGCATGTGATATGAGAAAAGGAATGTATTGATGATCGTTTTTCTTTGAAAAATAGAATGTCTGGTAGATGAGAAGCTAGAAACGAGATGGGGACAAAAATGAACCATTACGAAAGATGGATGAACTTTTTCTCGAGTAAAGCTTGTTATAGCTATGAAACCAAGAATCCAGTTGAGGGTAAACTTTAGATTAAGACAATGAAGAGAACCTTTGCTTTCCTTGTATCGCACAAGAACGACTTCATGTGTTGAATTTCAGTTGACTAGATCTAAATTTTGGTGAAAAGCCAAAAGAAAAGCAATGACTCAAGAATGGTTAGCAAACTTGTATAACTCACACGTATTTCCGCTGCAAGATACTCTGATTATGATAATGTTTTATTTTAAGTATGATACTCTTTTGTTGAGTAATCCACTTCGACGGGCCTTCCCGAACGAATGTCTTGATTTTGCCCAAGTGATCAGTTATGATCCTAGTGTTATATAATAAATGTCTCTTTTCGTAAAATGTTTGATTGTTAAGTAAATGCCCCTTTCTTTCCCCGCTTCTTAATCCCCTTCCCGAGTCATAACCCCGGTTAAACCACCCTTAGGGATTTCGGGTTGTGACAAAATGATGTTGTTGTTTCTGTATTTGTGCTGATGACCATTTTACTTAGTTTTATTTTGAATTTCGTTGGCACTTATGGCACTAATAGTGCCATAAGTGCCAAAATGACTATTTTACTTGGTTTTATTTTGGATTTTCGATGGCACTTATGGCACTAATAGTGCCATAAGTGCTAACCCGACCCGGCACGCGACCCGCGTGCCTGATCCTACCCAGTCCGCCTCATTAAGGGCAAAAACGTCTAAATCAATAAAAATGGCCAAAATTTGTGTTTTTTCAATGTGTGGCCATAAATTGTGTTTTATGCTTCATTTTGGCTACTTCAAAATTTTACTCAATTAATATTGAGAGAGAGAGTAGTTTATATTTCAGTTGATATTTTTCATAGTAAAGTTGAATTTCAAGATTTTAGATTTATTATGGATCTGTAGTAGATATATAAAAATCAAGATTCGACTTTCTTTTATTCCTTAAATTTAAAATAATAATTTCCTTTTTAGTGTAAATTGTTTAATTTGTGGGTATTATTGATTGTTTGTTTGATGATTTTTAACGATTCAAAACTATTTTATTTTTGTAAGTGGTGAATCATGAATTAACAGGTGAAGGATTAATCGGTGAATTATCGTTGAATCGTGAATTATACCTAGTGTTTGATCGAGAAAAGTGAGAGAGAGTAGTTGAATTGCTGAGAGCACGAGAATAAGTTGCAGTAGTATTGAAAATAGAGAGAGCGTCTGTTACAGAGTGCATGTGCATGAGTATTTATAGATTACATGCTAGGGGCAAAATAGTAATTTCGCCTCTAAAACATGCTCTCCGCGTGGCCGAGGGCATAATAGTAAATTTGCTCCCAGGCGGGCGATTCCTCTACTCTTTGGTGACTTCTCTGGCAAGGGCCATTCCTTTGGCAAGAGTGACTTCTCTGACGAAGGCCATTTTTCTGGTGAGGACCGTTTCTCTGACGACATCCGTTCCTCTGATAAAGATTATTCATCTGCTCTGCACATACTACTCCTCATCAGTAAGATCTATGTTTCAATACCTTGATATTATGTTACATTATCAAGGAGCATTTAATTATATGAAATATATATGAAGGACAAAGTCCTATAGAAACGTTAGTATATGCAGAGAAATGAGACGGAATCTCAATCGTCTCCCTCAAAATTACTTTTTTTTTTTTTTTGGCTCTGCCGCTGAATAAAGCTAATGATTAATATTTGAGGATAAAAATTTTAAAGTTGAATCCATGGGCATGGGTACTTAATCTTTAATTAAATATTCATTTATCCAATAAAAAAGAATACCCTCACTTTTCCATTATTTTACCATCATACCCCCGCCCCCAATACATAGAATCTAGGCCGAGGCCATTGCGGACTGAATGCAATGCATTCTTTTCCGGAAAGAACTTTTGGGCCAAATCATATATAGATAAATCCAAAGCTAATCCATACCATATATTAATTCAACATACAGATCCATACGGGGAAAGAAATGTCGATACATATTTCAGCTTTTCATAAATAGACTAGAAATTTGCTGATAGAGTAATGATTAAAATATAAACCAAAAAAAATGACAAAACATGTAGTTTTGTAGAGTAAGTATGAGCGAGTGTTGGCATTATACGAGACACCAGTGGCCACCTCGCCAGATACAAGACACAAATGATGATCTTCTATATTATCAACTTAATTTCCTGTGATGAAATTGATACCAGCAAGTTTGGTCGACTAAGCTCGTATTAACGGGCCCGACCACAACATCGACTAGGCAACTGTCTTCACAACATACATTTTTCTTGCTCTTCTCCAGCTCATTCTTGGACCAAATCATTTTTATTTTTATTTTACATTTTCCCTTTTTTCATCATTGAATTAAGTTCTTGGAGTAGCAAACAAGCATGGACCAGTGTTTTTCAACGCACTACATTTTTCGGAGAACAAAATTGGGACCTTTTTCCTTTTCGGACACATTATTTTCAATGTACACCGAATAAATTCCTGTTCATGCATGTGCGTCAAATCACACAGAACACTTGAAAAATGACTGACTCAAACTTATAGAGACATCAATAAAATTTGAATTAGAAATACCCACTCCATCACTAGTTCATTTACCCCGCAAGGAGATATGATCCTTCAATTTTCTGCTTTAATTTGTTGGTGTGCATATAGTGATTGTTCAAATCTACAATTTAGAGATAGTATAATGTTAATTAAAGGCCGTAGGTGACGGAAGCATACCCAAGATATAATAAATTATAGGACTAGAATCTCATCCACAAATTCATACATCATATTATATTCGATTATGATCAAATATTAGTGAAAATACTATACAGTGTCCATTTAAAATACAATGTTGGGCATTATATATGTTACGAATTGGATCCACCATCTAATGAATTTTGATCCGTATAACGGCGTGATACAATTTTTTGTCAACAATTTAATTTGTATATGAAATTCCCTTCGTATGTAATTGATCATAAGATTTATATTCAGTTAATTTTTGTTTTGGTAATAAGGAGTGAGATTGAATCTGCTTTTTATATTAATTAAAGAATTGTCCATTCTTGCCTTTGAAGAAAAGAGTCAATTCCTCCACTTAAATCAGTAAGACCCGAGTTGATGATCCATTAAGGAGAAAAACGAAAACATATGCATGACTAATCCCACATCAATATTATTGTATACTTTTATATACGAGGTACGTTCTTCCAAGTTGATGATCCACTTTTCCTAAATATTGATGTTTCAATCTTCCCTTACAGGGTGTTTGACTAAGCTTATTTTAAATAGTATATAAGCTCCAATAATTTATAAGATATTTTAAGAGTTTATAAGTTGTAGTTTCTTAAGAGCTTATAGTTGTCAAAGTATTTGGATAATTGAGCTTATAAGCTAGAGAGAGAATTTTTTTGTTAGAGAGAGAAAATATGTTTTTAGAGGGAGAAAATAGAAGAGAAATAAACTTGAATGATCTATGATGAAAATAATAAATTATAGTTGAAAAATGATTTTTGCATATAAGTTTTTAAAAAGTTAAGTTGGGGTAAAGAAACTTATTTTTTGGGGAGCTTATAAGCTGTTTTGAAGAGCTTATAAGCTCAGCCAAACATTGTGGAATTACAATCACATGCATCTAATTTTTGGTCATTTTATGGGTTGTTGCAAAAGTTTAAATACAACTTGAAATTACAATTCCAAAATAGAGGGTCTTGTCTATATATTATCGTTGAAATTTGATTAACGGGTTGATGACATAATAAAAAAATGAAAGAAAATGACACGAAAAATCTTACGTTGTTCGATCGTAAAGATCTACGTCCACGAGAGGCAATCAGAAAAAATTTACTATCAATAACAAAAAATTATAATTACGATTAAGTGAGAAAATGCTCTGAGTCACAGAGTTCTACAATTATCTATCTCTTTATCTCTAACTTTCTTCCATTTCTCTCAAAGATATGCGCTCTGTATATATTGTGTATTTTTGTATTTATAGGACTTAAAATAATTGTTGCACAGCTGCGCCTCAATATCAACAAACTTCATCGGTTAGCAAATCTGTCAATCAACATATTCATATAAGGGTGCGTTCTGTTTGATTGTAAATTTATCATGAGAAAATGAGGGATAAACAAAATTTTACCCTTTAAATCCTTCATTTCTTTTCCCACATTTTCTACTTGACTCTTACTCATTCCTCATTTACACTACAAAGGAGGGATAACATTATCCCTCCAAAAATTGTGTGATAATATTATCCCTCATTTGTAGTGTAAATGAGGAATGAGTATGAGTCAAGTAGGAAATGTGGGAAAAGAAAGGAAGGATTTAAAGGGTTAAATTTTGTTTATCATTCCTTTTCTCATGCTAAATTTACAACCAAAGCAAACGCACCCTAAGTAGATAAAGATTAGCACGGTTGAAAAGTTCAGCACATGACAACTTCAACTGATCTCGTCTACTATTTCAACATCAGTAGCTCCTTCAGTTGGTGCTGATCTAGAGCCTACACTAACTGAACTGACTTCTACTGAATCTGATTTTCCTTCTAATGAACTGACTTCTACTGAATCTGCATTTTAAGATCAAACTTGTTAGACTAGATTTAAAAAGTATATTGCCAAACGATGCCAAGTCTTATTCCACAAAAAAGAAAGAAAAAAAAGAAAGGGTTTGTAGGAAGAAAAGGCAAATCACTTGTTTAGTAGAGTAAAAGTAGGAATTGATAAGAGGCTATAAATGTTTGTGGTAAGAGGGTTTGGCTGATAATGGATTGTGAAAGAACGAACAAAGAGCATATAATTATGTGGAGGAAAGGCACATCACATGCATATGAACATTGCTTTTTGATTAATGTGGTCCGAACTATCCTTATCTTATCAAATTTTATTTATTTTCTAAACTTTGTCAACATCATCAAACTTCAACAGCATATATACATACCAATAAAGCATGACTTTACACTACTTTCTCCCGTCCCCCCTCTCCACCCTTCTCCTAGTTTATAAATCATCAACATACGTCCCTTTCCCTTTTGACACACACTTACCCAACAAACACATCGACAAATTAAACGATTTTTAGACAAGGGTATTATTTACAATACTAGCAGAAAGAACGTATGGTGTACGTCTAATTAATATTATTTTAATTGATAATTTATTATTTAAAAAAAATATTAATTCATTACTTTTATTAGATAATTTATTGGATGTATATATTTATTTATAAGCCTTATCAATAGCTATAGATATAAAGTATTCTTTATAGATTTGGGTGACAAATAAATGTATATCAAAATAGATTTATATTTTATAAATATAATAATAAATATATAGCAGGGGAAAAATAGGTAATCCATAAGTTTGTGTCTTAGACTACCTTAGGCTCTTTTTCTATTAGTATAGATTATACTTCATGAGTATATCAATGAGTTTAATATATATATATATATATATAGGGTTAGCTTATATTGAGATTTTAAATATTTTGAGATTTTGAGATAAATGAACATATCATTAAATTCTTTGAACGTAATCAATATAACTGATGAACATATGAATCTATTTAATTTATTAAAAAATACGCCACTTGCAGGGATTGAACCCCAGACCAACACACGTTCATAAAAATTAATTGAGAAGTTCATTAAAATGTACTTATATGTTTATTTATCTCAAAATCTCAAAATATATATAAATCTCAATTGAACCAATTCCTATATATATATATATATATATATATATGTGTGTGTGTGTGTGTGTGTGTGTGTGTGTGGTTGCATTCTATGACAACCACTCCCCTAGATAGAGAATAAAGACCAAATCAAGGTCATTCATTGAATCTCAATCAACGATCCAGATTACATCTGGATTTAATTTTTCATGTAATTAAAAATTGGTGATTAGCATTTATTTAATCGAAAAAGGTCAAATGTGTAAAAAACAAATTGACCGAATTCATCCCGTTGAACAAATCCCAAAAATTCCTCTCTTCCCATTCTGGGACCTAATCTATTTCGACGAACATATCGATGAACATTAGTATGTTCATTTGTTTTTATACGAACCTATCGACGAATCTTAGTATGTTCATTTGTTTTTATACGAACATATCGACGAATATTAGTATGTTCATTTGTTTGTTATACGAACATACCGACAGCCTCTTGTTCGAGGCCTGCGTGCTGCAGCGCCCGGAGACATGAAGCTGAGAGTGAGAGCAGTTGGCGGCGGAGACTGTTGTCGCCCGTCGTCCGGTCGAGATAAGAGAGAGAACAGATTTGGGTGTTTACTGTTGTTGCGTGTTCTATGTGAGAAGGAGGTGGAGAGAGACGTTGAGATGGAGAATGAGGCGGCAGCCATAGCGCCGGCGTCGCAGCGACTGCTCGCCACAGAAGGAGGCAGCGGCGACTGTAGATTCAGAGGGAGAAATCGAGACTGAGAGATGGGATAGAGAGAGAGACCAATCTTGAATACAAAATAGATATGCACAAGATTAAATAACAATCCTAACCTTTATTATATAAAATAAACGAAAAATTAAAATAATCAATGGACGAATGATCACCATTAGATTAAGTAAAATCGACGCACATGATTTGGTCTTTATTTTTTATCTAAGGGAGTGGTTTCCATTGACCTCTCTCCTATATATATATGTTTGCTTTTGAAATTACAACACAACCATTATTATTGCAATATAAACAATAATTTTATAACTTTTCACTATTAAAAATAACAGATAATAGCATGTAAATTATTAAATTTTGGCCAAATTAATTATGATTCTGCACACTATACAATTTTTTTAAGCATATAAATTGCTATGCTTTCAATTTATTCCAATTTTATGACCGTGCCCAAATTAGAATTGAGTTGTCGCTAATGTGGCAAAACTTGGGAATTAAAAAATAAATCACGACATAAGATTTTTCCACTAAAAATCCTAAAATTATGAATTGTAAAACCCTATGTAGGGGCATCCGGATCTCGATTGCAAAATCAGAATCAATTAATTATAATAATTGATTGGGTTGAATATTTTTGTGGTACGTAAAACTAAATTAAAATTTGGTAAAAGTTCGGTAATTTTACATTCTAAGTACTAAAAAGCAAACCATTAAAACTATACAGTTTTTCTTTCATTGAACAATTAAATTTTAAAATCGTATGATAATGGACTAAAAAATTCAAGATCATTGATTTAATCATTGATCACTCTATCAATAATTAAATGAAGACACGCGATGACGCAAACTAACAAATCCAAATTAAAGATTGTAAAAAGTAATTTGAAGTTGAGAGCCTAATAATTGATAACATGTAATTGATCCAAAAGCGATGGGTATTAATTAGGATAGGATTGTATTTGTATATGTTGGTATATCAAAGTAGCTGAAATTGGGAGCCCATATGTCAGCCAAGTTAGTGCTCTCCATTCCCCACATAAAAAGATTCCAATGAGAAAACAACCTCCCTAACTCCTTTTTTCACACTTTTCTCCAATCATTCCACACTACTTATTACATCATAAACCAAAGCAACCTCATTTGAAACGAAGAATGCCCTGCCCACTCCCATCCCTATAATCGAATTAAAATATGGAAAGCCCCGCCTTATTCTCCCTCCTCCGGCGCCCTAAACAACCATCCAAGAGCGGCGGCGGTGGCCTCCTGCGCATGTTCAAGCTCCTCCCCATGCTGACGACCGGGTGCAAGATGGCGGCGCTGCTCGGCAGCCTCCAGCGGAAACCCCTCCTGACGGACAAGGCGACGACGGTGACGCTCTTCGGATACCGCAAGGGGAGGCTGTGCCTGGCCATCCAAGAGGACCCTCACCGGCAGCCCGTGTTCGTGATGGAGCTGCCCATGCTCACCACCGCCCTCCACCGGGAGATGGCGTCGGACATGCTCCGGATCGCGCTGGAGACCGACACCAAGAGCCACAAGAAGAAGCTCCTCGAGGAGTTCGTGTGGGCCGTCTACTGCAACGGCAGGAAAATCGGCTACTCCATCCGGAGGAAGAACATGAGCGATGACGAGGCGCATGTTATGCAGCTGCTAAGGGGAGTCTCCATGGGCGCCGGCGTCCTGCCCAGCCTCTCCGACAAGGAATACGCCGTCGACGGCGATTTGACATATATAAGGGCCAGATTTGATAGGGTTGTCGGATCCAAGGATTCTGAGTCGTTTTACATGATCAATCCTGAAGGTGCTTCTTCACCCCAAGAGCTTAGTATTTTTTTCCTAAGGCTTCGCTGATTTTTCATTTAATTATTTCTTTTTTGGGTTTGGGTTTGGGTTTGGTTATACTTATACGTAAGTAACGTACGTACACTACTGAGTTTTGTGCAATCATGCGAGCTACTTAGATTATCTCTCGTTTTTCTAATTTTCAAATATACTTAATATGGTAAGTTTCCATTTTTTGGTTTCTATATATTTGTATTGAGAAACATATGTAACGTATAGCATTATAATCACCTTGGCCAAGCTGTGATCAGATTAATTTGCAATATTACTAATTTTCCCCCTATTGTAGCTCCTTTTGTATATAAATCCGTGAGACTTTTCGGAGTGGCAAGCTGGAAGACTAAGTTTAGGTATATACCGCTAAGTGCATGTGTGTTGGTTTGTCTTCAATAGTCATATCATCTAGTGCAGTACATTTTTGTGCGAATTTTTTTTGTGTAAAGTATACATATTTATATATATATATATATATATATATATATATATAGGGGCGAATATATATGTATATTTGTATTTAATTATATACATAATTTAGGCAGCTAGAGATGAACTAGAACGAGGGGTACCTGACTGATCGTCTAGTGCAATACATTTTCGTGCGAAATATTATGCATATTTTTGTTTGCATATGTATTTTTGTGTTTAATTATATATATTAAAAAAAATTGAATATTAAAACAAAAATTTATTCTCATTTATCTCTGCGTGTATTTTGCCTTTGAAGGCCTCCACGTGTTTTGTTCTTGGTGCGCCACATAGATAGAATGTGTGGTTCATAATTGATACTACATACTCCCTCCGTCAATGAAAGAACTTTATAGGACGAAGTGACACGAATTTTAAGAAAAAAATTGTATTATGTATTACGAGTTGAGAAAAAGTTATTGAGTGTATTAAGATGAAAGAGATCCGATCACCTACCCACCGTGTGCAAACATAACGTGCTCATCACTGATGTGACAATTGTAATTAGAGTAAGATAATTTTAATTAGAGTAAGATTTATTAATTATCTTTCCTAATTAACATTGCCACATCAGTGGTGGACACGTTATGTTTGCTCACGGTGGGTAGGTGATCGATTATGTAAGATGAAAATGTATTATAATTAGTATTAAGAGTGATAAAAATATGAAAACTAAGGATAAATGGAGGGAGTATTAATTGCAAGTAGTAAATTCTTTTATGGATGGAGAGAGTATTACCTAAGGTTTGGATATTACTCATTTCGTCCCATTACAAACGTCTCATTACTTTTGGGCACATATATTAAGAAATGTGTAATTAGTAGATAAAATTGGTTAATAGAAATTGTTTAAGTATTAGCCATAGAGAGAATATGTTGCCAAAAAATGAATGAGACATTTGTAATGTGATATCTCATTATGGAATGTGGGGCATTTGTAATGAGACGGAGGGATGTAGTGTCACACCCCAATTCTTGAAGGAATAAATATAATCGAGGTGCAACTAATTCATAGAAATAAACAAGGGAAATACCTTGTTAAAACCCGAAATAGGATAGAAAGTCGGGCTATGCCCCTTTGGATCACAAGTTTTGTTTCATGCTTCTGACAACCGACATTCATTGACATAAATTTAGTAGTGAAGAGTCTAAGCTAGGTCAAATATATCATTTGAAATTTAACATGAAGATCTTAAGTTGGGAAAACAAAAGACTGATATGAGTAATTGCTACAGCGGAAGTCTAACATAGGAATTTATCTCTAGCCTCAGCTCCGTCCCGTCAGCACCGGCCAGCCAACCTGAAAACATTTGAAAGTATTTTTGGGCTAAGTACTAATGTACTTAGTGGGCATGCATTTTCATAAATATTTCATATTTTTGTAAAGACAGTTTATCCAATCGTACTTGACATAACTTAGAAGATTTTAAATTGAAAGAACTTCTAAGCATGTTAAAATAATTTTCATTTGTGCGCACATGTCACACTCCCTTTCCGTTACTCGCTGTGATCCCGGACCTTTTAGCCACCGACGGATCCATTACTCCTGCTTTACTTGGACTGAGGGCGTAACCCAGCCAAGCTCCCATTTGGGACCCAATGCTCCGGAACACATCCCGTCGAGCACCCTTATAACGCCTCATACATGATTAGTGCCCGATGGAGATCAACCCACCAGGTCAGCTAATAGGTGTACACAATTCCCAAATAACGTGTTAGGTCAAGAGAGAACCTCGATCGATTCATTGTTGCGAGCCTTAAACGGAGCAGAGTGCACAAAATATTTTATTGGATAAACAGTTTTCATTACATTAAATAAACAATTTGCATTTCATTGAAACATTTAGAGCTTAATAACTCAATCATACTTTATACATTTGGAAAGTAAGCCCACCTGATTAGGCAATGCCTGTCGTTTATTCTTAACTCTGAATTGGTATAGCAGTGCTAGTCCTCACGATCCACAAAGCCTACAAGAAATCTATAATCTTAATAGGTCTCCCGAATCTAATCTTAAGTCATAGTGAAGTGCTTATCATCCTATGATTCACTTAGCCGGGTTTTCATATTTTAATAAATAAATAATTGAAAAAATAAATACTTGAGTCAAGGACACCAATAATATCCTTATTCGATTTTTAATAATAAAACCTATTTAATCATAAATGATTCTATGTAAAATGTTTGATGCAAAATTAATTCATGCTTTAACTCACATAATTAAATAAATATATTATTGAAAACATTTCTCTTGAGTTAAGAACACCAACAATATTCTTACGCGACTTTCTTTAATAATTAAAATTATAATTAAAACCAATTAAATCATAAATACTTTTATTTGCAAAAAAATGCATATGCAAATGCATGTCATGCTTAGCATATAATAAGTAATCACTTAAAATATGCACATAATAATAATATGATATTATTATGCAAATTAAAATAATTAATCAAACTTAATAAGTCTAATTAATTAAAATAGTGCAGTCCATTTTAAATAAAGAAGCTGCACAACCCAATTGAATAAATTAATAAAGGCCCAGTTGATTTAATAAGTAAAGGCCCAAACTGAAACAAAAACTCGGCCCAATACTCGGCCCAACACTCAAAGCCCAAAAATAAAGTCAACCCCCAAATTCTTCTCCCTTATTTCCTTTCGTTTCTCTCTCTCACGCTGAAACTCTCTCTCTCTCTGCTTCGGTTCCTCTCTTCTTCCCTCATCTCACGCCGCCGCCACCTCCCATGAATCCGGCGGCGCGTCGCCGGCGTACCACCGTCGCCCTCATCTCTCTCTATCTTTCTCCCTCTCTATAGCCTCAATTCACCAAATCGGATCCCCCAAATCAGAAACCCTTGCTGCTTCCCCCTACGATTTCCGGCGACATTACAGCCGGAACCACCGCCTCCTTCCCCTCTCTCTCTTTTCTGATTGACAGCCACGGTCATCCGGACCGCCGCCATCACCGCCTCCCTCATCCTCTCTAAGATCGCCTCTGCTCCTCTCCTTGACAGACGAACGGCAGCAGCCATCCACCACCGTCGTCGATCTCACTCCGCCGAACAGCCCCGCTGTCCAGCCGCCGTCCTCGACAAAACCCAGCCCAGACCCGGCTCAGAGCGGCAACAAGGCCCTTGCCTCGCCGCCTCTCCCTCAAAACTCCGGCCGACAACAATAGCCGCCGACTGCCGCCCTCTCTACCACTTCTCACCAAACTCGACACTTACAGCAGCACAACCCACAAAACATAGCTCAAGATTCAAGTTTTGAAGCATGCTTGTTTATCAATATCTATCTCATTGCTTGTATTCTCAATGTAAAATTAGTTCATACAATTCATGCTCAATGTATAAATAAGGTAAAGTTCATATCTTTAAGTCTCTTTTTTTCTTTTCTCTGAAAATGCATATCTATATGTGGACACGTTTATGAATGAGTGAGTCGTCTATTGCTTTTGAAATCAAAGTGAGAAAATTAGATAAGAAAGTTTGAGGTGGAACCTTGAGTTTGAATATATGGCTGACAGTTGGGGTTTGATTTTCTGCTTGTTTTTGAAATCAAAGTGAGAAAATTAGATAAGAAAGTTTGAGGTGGAACCTTGAGTTTGAATATATGGCTGACAGTTGGGGTTTGAATTTCTGCTGTGTTGCTGAATCTCAGTGGATTGAGAGCTCTTGCATTTTGAGTTGCTTGCTAGCTATAGTTATTAGTGTGTGATGGAAGGAGGACTTTGGCTGATGAGATAAAGAGTGAACCTTCTACTTCTTGTGAGAATGGGGTGAGTGAAATTGTGGGAGAGGTGGTGAATAATGAAATGTTGCTGCAAGCTCGATTTATAGGCAAACTTAGCCGTAATAGTTGAAGACAATGGCAGTAATAGTTGAAAACAATGCATCAACTTTTGACAATGAGATTATTTGCCGTAAATGCATGGAAATTGGCAAGAGCTGTGAATAGTAGCCTATGTGCTAGCCCATTTGACCAACAGCAAGAATAGATTTGCTGTCGTGTAGTGCAGTTTGGAGGGGAGTTGGTGGCTGCCAATTGCCAAGTGTGGCTAAAAGTTGAAAAAACTAAATGTAGGAGCATGGCTCTTGATGGGAGTCTAAGTGAGGTGAGTGATGATTTGACAATTAAAACTGTCTCATAAAAGAATTGTATCTGTAAAAATCTTTAAGGATAAAATTGTCGAAACTGTAATAATTCTTCAGGATTTGCTAATTAAAAGCTCGTGAAAATACTTGAATGTTAAATTAAATAAATATGCAATGCATATAAATTTAATAACTAAATTTACCAAAGCTTTTGTAAATTATTTTAGTTGGAATTAAAATAAATTCTTTTTCTTAATCAGGCGTGAATCTTCTTAAATCTAAGTTCAAAAATACTCTAAATATAGCTACGAGGAAACGGGGTGTTACATTCCTCCCTCCTTATAAAAATTCCGTCCTCGGAATTGCATATTTGGTATTCTAGTTTGGGATACTAGACTTTCATTATCAGTGCGGCTACATAGCTTGATGCTTATCACATTTTCTAATCGTGAAAATGCTACGTCTCATGTCTCGAGAACTGTTGACAAACGAACTCATTCTAATCATACTATGCTTATCGCAATCAAAGAAGATCTTATTGGGACAACTATATAGTACGAGTTTATACATTGGGATGACTAAATTGACAATCACCGAGATCATAGTCATGTGGGCTGGCCAGACCCAGCACGGCGAGTCACTCAGTCAAATGGGAGCTTCGCTCCCAATCATGTCAACTTTTTATTTCTTATAAAGATCTAAGTCAACTTCTAACTTAAAGCACTTACTTCTAAGTACTTCAATCATAATCATTGGTACCATATAGGTCCATTCTATGTCGTTCTAGCGGTGCTATCACGACTAACATTCTTAAGACATTCTTGGGTGGTTCTCAAACATTTTGTAAAAGAATTCATCATTCTAATCATATAGGCAGTGAACCTAAAATGATAACATAAAGTTTTCTCATCATTCATTCATACATACATACATACATATATTTTCTTTATTTGAAATTTTGAGTCATATGGACATTAAATGTCCCTTTCATGAAAAACTTTGCTTATGCCGGAAAGATTCAAGGAATCTAACTCGACCATACATACATACATACATTGATTCGTTAAGGGCTCGGGTTGTCCCAAACACGAAATATATTCATTGAGTCGTTATGGGTTCGGGTAGTCCCAAACACGACAAAAAGCATTCACATAGCATCGTAAACATAAGGCGCACATTTTCTTGAAAACTTTCATAACATCTGAAATACATATATGTATATTTTTGAAACTATTATCGTACCTTGGTTGCGGCAGTGTGACGGTGAGCTGAGGGCTACTGACATTCTTAGAAGTCTAGAGATACTATTCTAGACTCGACATCAAAAGCTTATGGTTATCAGAAACATGAAAGGAAACTCATGCTCTGATACCATTCTGTCACACCCCAATTCTTGAAGGAATAAATATAATCGAGGTGCAACTAATTCATAGAAATAAACAAGGGAAATACCTTGTTAAAACCCGAAATAGGATAGAAAGTCGGGCTATGCCCCTTTGGATCACAAGTTTTGTTTCATGCTTCTGACAACCGACATTCATTGACATAAATTTAGTAGTGAAGAGTCTAAGCTAGGTCAAATATATCATTTGAAATTTAACATGAAGATCTTAAGTTGGGAAAACAAAAGACTGATATGAGTAATTGCTACAGCGGAAGTCTAACATAGGAATTTATCTCTAGCCTCAGCTCCGTCCCGTCAGCACCGGCCAGCCAACCTGAAAACATTTGAAAGTATTTTTGGGCTAAGTACTAATGTACTTAGTGGGCATGCATTTTCATAAATATTTCATATTTTTGTAAAGACAGTTTATCCAATCGTACTTGACATAACTTAGAAGATTTTAAATTGAAAGAACTTCTAAGCATGTTAAAATAATTTTCATTTGTGCGCACATGTCACACTCCCTTTCCGTTACTCGCTGTGATCCCGGACCTTTTAGCCACCGACGGATCCATTACTCCTGCTTTACTTGGACTGAGGGCGTAACCCAGCCAAGCTCCCATTTGGGACCCAATGCTCCGGAACACATCCCGTCGAGCACCCTTATAACGCCTCATACATGATTAGTGCCCGATGGAGATCAACCCACCAGGTCAGCTAATAGGTGTACACAATTCCCAAATAACGTGTTAGGTCAAGAGAGAACCTCGATCGATTCATTGTTGCGAGCCTTAAACGGAGCAGAGTGCACAAAATATTTTATTGGATAAACAGTTTTCATTACATTAAATAAACAATTTGCATTTCATTGAAACATTTAGAGCTTAATAACTCAATCATACTTTATACATTTGGAAAGTAAGCCCACCTGATTAGGCAATGCCTGTCGTTTATTCTTAACTCTGAATTGGTATAGCAGTGCTAGTCCTCACGATCCACAAAGCCTACAAGAAATCTATAATCTTAATAGGTCTCCCGAATCTAATCTTAAGTCATAGTGAAGTGCTTATCATCCTATGATTCACTTAGCCGGGTTTTCATATTTTAATAAATAAATAATTGAAAAAATAAATACTTGAGTCAAGGACACCAATAATATCCTTATTCGATTTTTAATAATAAAACCTATTTAATCATAAATGATTCTATGTAAAATGTTTGATGCAAAATTAATTCATGCTTTAACTCACATAATTAAATAAATATATTATTGAAAACATTTCTCTTGAGTTAAGAACACCAACAATATTCTTACGCGACTTTCTTTAATAATTAAAATTATAATTAAAACCAATTAAATCATAAATACTTTTATTTGCAAAAAAATGCATATGCAAATGCATGTCATGCTTAGCATATAATAAGTAATCACTTAAAATATGCACATAATAATAATATGATATTATTATGCAAATTAAAATAATTAATCAAACTTAATAAGTCTAATTAATTAAAATAGTGCAGTCCATTTTAAATAAAGAAGCTGCACAACCCAATTGAATAAATTAATAAAGGCCCAGTTGATTTAATAAGTAAAGGCCCAAACTGAAACAAAAACTCGGCCCAATACTCGGCCCAACACTCAAAGCCCAAAAATAAAGTCAACCCCCAAATTCTTCTCCCTTATTTCCTTTCGTTTCTCTCTCTCACGCTGAAACTCTCTCTCTCTCTGCTTCGGTTCCTCTCTTCTTCCCTCATCTCACGCCGCCGCCACCTCCCATGAATCTGGCGGCGCGTCGCCGGCGTACCACCGTCGCCCTCATCTCTCTCTATCTTTCTCCCTCTCTATAGCCTCAATTCACCAAATCGGATCCCCCAAATCAGAAACCCTTGCTGCTTCCCCCTACGATTTCCGGCGACATTACAGCCGGAACCACCGCCTCCTTCCCCTCTCTCTCTTTTCTGATTGACAGCCACGGTCATCCGGACCGCCGCCATCACCGCCTCCCTCATCCTCTCTAAGATCGCCTCTGCTCCTCTCCTTGACAGACGAACGGCAGCAGCCATCCACCACCGTCGTCGATCTCACTCCGCCGAACAGCCCCGCTGTCCAGCCGCCGTCCTCGACAAAACCCAGCCCAGACCCGGCTCAGAGCGGCAACAAGGCCCTTGCCTCGCCGCCTCTCCCTCAAAACTCCGGCCGACAACAATAGCCGCCGACTGCCGCCCTCTCTACCACTTCTCACCAAACTCGACACTTACAGCAGCACAACCCACAAAACATAGCTCAAGATTCAAGTTTTGAAGCATGCTTGTTTATCAATATCTATCTCATTGCTTGTATTCTCAATGTAAAATTAGTTCATACAATTCATGCTCAATGTATAAATAAGGTAAAGTTCATATCTTTAAGTCTCTTTTTTTCTTTTCTCTGAAAATGCATATCTATATGTGGACACGTTTATGAATGAGTGAGTCGTCTATTGCTTTTGAAATCAAAGTGAGAAAATTAGATAAGAAAGTTTGAGGTGGAACCTTGAGTT
This sequence comes from Salvia miltiorrhiza, assembly GCF_028751815.1. NCBI lineage: Eukaryota > Viridiplantae > Streptophyta > Magnoliopsida > Lamiales > Lamiaceae > Salvia > Salvia miltiorrhiza. The sequence goes on from NC_080388.1 coordinate 55,346,526, forward strand.
TGAATATATGGCTGACAGTTGGGGTTTGATTTTCTGCTTGTTTTTGAAATCAAAGTGAGAAAATTAGATAAGAAAGTTTGAGGTGGAACCTTGAGTTTGAATATATGGCTGACAGTTGGGGTTTGAATTTCTGCTGTGTTGCTGAATCTCAGTGGATTGAGAGCTCTTGCATTTTGAGTTGCTTGCTAGCTATAGTTATTAGTGTGTGATGGAAGGAGGACTTTGGCTGATGAGATAAAGAGTGAACCTTCTACTTCTTGTGAGAATGGGGTGAGTGAAATTGTGGGAGAGGTGGTGAATAATGAAATGTTGCTGCAAGCTCGATTTATAGGCAAACTTAGCCGTAATAGTTGAAGACAATGGCAGTAATAGTTGAAAACAATGCATCAACTTTTGACAATGAGATTATTTGCCGTAAATGCATGGAAATTGGCAAGAGCTGTGAATAGTAGCCTATGTGCTAGCCCATTTGACCAACAGCAAGAATAGATTTGCTGTCGTGTAGTGCAGTTTGGAGGGGAGTTGGTGGCTGTCAATTGCCAAGTGTGGCTAAAAGTTGAAAAAACTAAATGTAGGAGCATGGCTCTTGATGGGAGTCTAAGTGAGGTGAGTGATGATTTGACAATTAAAACTGTCTCATAAAAGAATTGTATCTGTAAAAATCTTTAAGGATAAAATTGTCGAAACTGTAATAATTCTTCAGGATTTGCTAATTAAAAGCTCGTGAAAATACTTGAATGTTAAATTAAATAAATATGCAATGCATATAAATTTAATAACTAAATTTACCAAAGCTTTTGTAAATTATTTTTGTTGGAATTAAAATAAATTCTTTTTCTTAATCAGGCGTGAATCTTCTTAAATCTAAGTTCAAAAATACTCTAAATATAGCTACGAGGAAACGGGGTGTTACATTCCTCCCTCCTTATAAAAATTCCATCCTCGGAATTGCATATTTGGTATTCTAGTTTGGGATACTAGACTTTCATTATCAGTGCGGCTACATAGCTTGATGCTTATCACATTTTCTAATCGTGAAAATGCTACGTCTCATGTCTCGAGAACTGTTGACAAACGAACTCATTCTAATCATACTATGCTTATCGTAATCAAAGAAGATCTTATTGGGACAACTATATAGTACGAGTTTATACATTGGGATGACTAAATTGACAATCACCGAGATCATAGTCATGTGGGTTGGCCAGACCCAGCACGGCGAGTCACTCAGTCAAATGGGAGCTTCGCTCCCAATCATGTCAACTTTTTATTTCTTATAAAGCTCTAAGTCAACTTCTAACTTAAAGCACTTACTTCTAAGTACTTCAATCATAATCATTGGTACCATATAGGTCCATTCTATGTCGTTCTAGCGGTGCTATCACGACTAACATTCTTAAGACATTCTTGGGTGGTTCTCAAACATTTTGTAAAAGAATTCATCATTCTAATCATATAGGCAGTGAACCTAAAATGATAACATAAAGTTTTCTCATCATTCATTCATACATACATACATACATATATTTTCTTTATTTGAAATTTTGAGTCATATGGACATTAAATGTCCCTTTCATGAAAAACTTTGCTTATGCCGGAAAGATTCAAGGAATCTAACTCGACCATACATACATACATACATTGATTCGTTAAGGGCTCGGGTTGTCCCAAACACGAAATATATTCATTGAGTCGTTATGGGTTCGGGTAGTCCCAAACACGACAAAAAGCATTCACATAACATCGTAAACATAAGGCGCACATTTTCTTGAAAACTTTCATAACATCTGAAATACATATATGTATATTTTTGAAACTATTATCGTACCTTGGTTGCGGCAGTGTGACGGTGAGCTGAGGGCTACTGACATTCTTAGAAGTCTAGAGATACTATTCTAGACTCGACATCAAAAGCTTATGGTTATCAGAAACATGAAAGGAAACTCATGCTCTGATACCATTCTGTCACACCCCAATTCTTGAAGGAATAAATATAATCGAGGTGCAACTAATTCATAGAAATAAACAAGGGAAATACCTTGTTAAAACCCGAAATAGGATAGAAAGTCGGGCTATGCCCCTTTGGATCACAAGTTTTGTTTCATGCTTCTGACAACCGACATTCATTGACATAAATTTAGTAGTGAAGAGTCTAAGCTAGGTCAAATATATCATTTGAAATTTAACATGAAGATCTTAAGTTGGGAAAACAAAAGACTGATATGAGTAATTGCTACAGCGGAAGTCTAACATAGGAATTTATCTCTAGCCTCAGCTCCGTCCCGTCAGCACCGGCCAGCCAACCTGAAAACATTTGAAAGTATTTTTGGGCTAAGTACTAATGTACTTAGTGGGCATGCATTTTCATAAATATTTCATATTTTTGTAAAGACAGTTTATCCAATCGTACTTGACATAACTTAGAAGATTTTAAATTGAAAGAACTTCTAAGCATGTTAAAATAATTTTCATTTGTGCGCACATGTCACACTCCCTTTCCGTTACTCGCTGTGATCCCGGACCTTTTAGCCACCGACGGATCCATTACTCCTGCTTTACTTGGACTGAGGGCATAACCCAGCCAAGCTCCCATTTGGGACCCAATGCTCCGGAACACATCCCGTCGAGCACCCTTATAACGCCTCATACATGATTAGTGCCCGATGGAGATCAACCCACCAGGTCAGCTAATAGGTGTACACAATTCCCAAATAACGTGTTAGGTCAAGAGAGAACCTCGATCGATTCATTGTTGCGAGCCTTAAACGGAGCAGAGTGCACAAAATATTTTATTGGATAAACAGTTTTCATTACATTAAATAAACAATTTGCATTTCATTGAAACATTTAGAGCTTAATAACTCAATCATACTTTATACATTTGGAAAGTAAGCCCACCTGATTAGGCAATGCCTGTCGTTTATTCTTAACTCTGAATTGGTATAGCAGTGCTAGTCCTCACGATCCACAAAGCCTACAAGAAATCTATAATCTTAATAGGTCTCCCGAATCTAATCTTAAGTCATAGTGAAGTGCTTATCATCCTATGATTCACTTAGCCGGGTTTTCATATTTTAATAAATAAATAATTGAAAAAATAAATACTTGAGTCAAGGACACCAATAATATCCTTATTCGATTTTTAATAATAAAACCTATTTAATCATAAATGATTCTATGTAAAATGTTTGATGCAAAATTAATTCATGCTTTAACTCACATAATTAAATAAATATATTATTGAAAACATTTCTCTTGAGTTAAGAACACCAACAATATTCTTACTCGACTTTCTTTAATAATTAAAATTATAATTAAAACCAATTAAATCATAAATACTTTTATTTGCAAAAAAATGCATATGCAAATGCATGTCATGCTTAGCATATAATAAGTAATCACTTAAAATATGCACATAATAATAATATGATATTATTATGCAAATTAAAATAATTAATCAAACTTAATAAGTCTAATTAATTAAAATAGTGCAGTCCATTTTAAATAAAGAAGCTGCACAACCCAATTGAATAAATTAATAAAGGCCCAGTTGATTTAATAAGTAAAGGCCCAAACTGAAACAAAAACTCGGCCCAATACTCGGCCCAACACTCAAAGCCCAAAAATAAAGTCAACCCCCAAATTCTTCTCCCTTATTTCCTTTCGTTTCTCTCTCTCACGCTGAAACTCTCTCTCTCTCTGCTTCGGTTCCTCTCTTCTTCCCTCATCTCACGCCGCCGCCACCTCCCATGAATCCGGCGGCGCGTCGCCGGCGTACCACCGTCGCCCTCATCTCTCTCTATCTTTCTCCCTCTCTATAGCCTCAATTCACCAAATCGGATCCCCCAAATCAGAAACCCTTGCTGCTTCCCCCTACGATTTCCGGCGACATTACAGCCGGAACCACCGCCTCCTTCCCCTCTCTCTCTTTTCTGATTGACAGCCACGGTCATCCGGACCGCCGCCATCACCGCCTCCCTCATCCTCTCTAAGATCGCCTCTGCTCCTCTCCTTGACAGACGAACGGCAGCAGCCATCCACCACCGTCGTCGATCTCACTCCGCCGAACAGCCCCGCTGTCCAGCCGCCGTCCTCGACAAAACCCAGCCCAGACCCGGCTCAGAGCGGCAACAAGGCCCTTGCCTCGCCGCCTCTCCCTCAAAACTCCGGCCGACAACAATAGCCGCCGACTGCCGCCCTCTCTACCACTTCTCACCAAACTCGACACTTACAGCAGCACAACCCACAAA
>NC_080388.1:58934505-59012005 GCF_028751815.1 Salvia miltiorrhiza
TCAACATTCTGCATCAACTAGCAGACATCAAATATATATTCTTTAAGTATCAGCTAAATTTTGTTCTGGATTTTTTAGCCCCAAACATTATCACGTAATACCTTCATCAATATGAACTCCTCTAAATAGGCTCAGACGTGTTTTCTTATTAGCTGGTGCAGACGACGATGAACCATCTGTCGTATAGATTCAACATATTGTAGTTAACAACATATATTATTGTATTTTATGTACAGTCAACATTGATTTAGAAAACAACCTTTCCTCTTCTTTTTCCCTACTCCTTCGGTTAAAACTGCCAAAAAAAAATATTATTAGTCGAATATATTAAAGAATTTGGTTATGAATATATTCACGATCAAGAATTGCTGTCAAATATCGTTTAGATATATACTACTATAAATATTAATATACAGAGCACCATATTGTGTGAGAAGTATAAGATATGAATCTATTAATTAAATCACAAACCTTCAATCATTGAATCTTGCGCATCAGCATTAGTAACATCTGCTTTAGTCGTATCTAACGAAGACTTGTTCAATGAAGCAACTGCCCCTAAACCTGAAAATGCCAAAAATGCCCTATTACGTACACAACGTGCTCCATAAGTAAGAAATAAAGACAAAATTAGTAGATTAAGTATAATTACACAGATATGTTGACTGTGAACCCCGCATTCTCTTCGTTCATACAATTTAGGTATGTCAGATATTTAAATGAGCCTGATCCATTGCTATATAAGTAAAGATGTATCGGATTATGCAATTTCGTTTGCTATTGCATGCATTGAGTATTAATAATTGTCATTAAATAAAATTTACAGTATTTTGTTGCACAAGATGAGACAAAACTTTTTACTAATAAGAATTCCAATATTTTTTTTTTTCAAAAAACAATATAACATACCCGCGTGCTTGGAACCCCCCAAATCCACATTTGTAACCTTTTCTTTACCCTTAACAGAGGCCTTCTTTCGCAAAGGAGGACTTTTGCCTAAATCTGATAAGATGCGATAACAATTATATACATACCCAAAAATCCACCTCACATAATGAATAAATCCAAACGATTATATAAAATGTTTCTGTGCACATACATATTTTTCCCCCCCCACGGTTTGTTCGATCATTCACCAGGGACATGTCTTCTGTTTCAGTGTCATTATTATCTGTAACATAAATCGGCAAATTTGATATATACATTTAGATACTAAAATTTAACACACATATAAGTTGACATCTTACCTCCCCCATCATTGTAACTTTGTGGCTCATTATCCATGGAAACTACAAGTGAATTAAAAAAAACAAAATCAGGACCCACGTCGTCCAAAATAACCCAAGAGTGAATTCATACCTACCCCATTTTGTCGACCCCAAATCAAAATAAAACTAACATACATGTGGGGACCACTTTTTAACAACAGAAAAACCAAAAATACACATTTGGAATAAATTCTCTTCGCAAATTCAGTGGACCGTGCCAAATTCCATAAACAAATCAATTAAGCACATTCCTATGGTATATATATTAGTCAGAAAACAAGAAGAATCTTAAGCATTATGCCAGTAATCATGCGGTTTACCTTCCTTGGTCTCTCCAACTTTCGAAATCCTTCAACTATCGAATAAAGTCGGGTTCATAACTGATGAATAGTTAGAAATAATAATTAATTCATATGTAAAATCGAAGAGCATGTCAACAGAAATAAGGAGCAAAAAAAATACCCAGTTTTTTTGGGAGTGATAATGAACCGCGTGATTCTTGGGAGTGATTCTTGGCAGTGATAATGAAGTGTATATTTTGAAATATATCCAGCAATAAATGCGGTAAGTATCCTTATTGTAAAAATTTGAACACAGTTTTTTAAATTTTATTAATATACTGATTATTTGGAATGGTTTGAATTTTTACATGGTAAGTACTATATCACGATTGAGTTTGTTTTTTATAATAGTAATTAAATTCGTTGAATCAACTAATGTCGCATTTATTGTTAAAAAAACCCCAGGGGCGTTTGGCTTAAGGATAAGTTTCATTCGCCTTGACCAAATTAGCAAATAATAAAGAAAACGAGCCTTCGATGTTTTAGTTACTTTCTGTTGTACTTTAGATGAATAACATAGCAAATATTTTCAGTTGCACCAACAGAAACATAGCAGTGGGGACCGTCTTGTACTACGAGAAACACCAAACCACACTTCTTTCGTTTACAAATTCAGAGGTCCAAGCCAAAACTTTTAAATAATTCAACAAAAACAACCAAGAATTAAATGAGTCGGTCAAGATGAACACATTCAAGCATTATTCAAAATATTCTAAGGTTTACCTTTTTTCGAATTCTCCAGTTTTCGCAATCCCCCACCTATCGAAGAAAATATCCTGGAAATGGAGATACTAATAGTAAGTAATCAGGATCAATTTCATATGGAAATGGAGTGAATATCCTCACAAAAAAAGAGAAAACAACACACCCACCAAAATCCTCGAACTTCCCAAACAAGCCCTACATTAAAATGAAAAAAAGGTTTTGAAGGATGTAGTGAATTAATTGCGGTAAGTAGAATATAAATTCTAGTGTATTCTCGTTGCTTTTTGGGTTTTAATTTTTATTTATTAATAACCAATTATCATTTTGGAGAAGATTGATTGGTAAATAGATAATTATTCACACTTACGGATGCAATTATTATACCACGTGTTTGTGTATGGTAGAAAATACCACGTTCAATAGGTTAGTTATAATCTTACATAATGAGGCAAAAATAATTTAGTAATCATAATATATTTTTTGGCCGGTGTTCGCGTATCTTTGATGATCTTGTATAATTTTAAGATATGGTAGAGTCCTATTGTCATATATAATTATTTAAAAAATTAAGACATAATCTGAGTCACTATTCATAAAAAAGGTAAAATAGACAATCACACGTTCATAAAATTAATTCACATGTTCATCAAAAATTTAAAAAAGTGAGACACGATCTCATTCATTGGACATGATCCATCAAAGGGTTTAGAATTAAGAATAAATATCGTGTTCAGAATTTGATGATCATATCAATAATTGTGACGAACATGTCATTAATTTTTTATGAACGAACTTATTTGTTGAAAAAGATGTATTTGTTTAAAATTTGGCACTCCAATATTTGATTCTCAACCGTCCCCAAACGTTCAACAAAGTTATTAATATGTTCATAAAAAACTATTGACATGCTAAAAGTTATTAACTATATATTAGAAAATAATTAAAGTTTCCAAAGACCATATACTTATAATTAAATTTTGAATTAATCACAATTTGTAACAATAGACAATTGAACCATGATGTTGGTAAGTTACATAGTGTAGTATTCGGTATTGTTTAAATATTTTGTTCACCTTGATTCAATTTTTAATTTATAGGTTGTGTTAATTATTTTCCGATATTATCAATAATTATTATTTACTGTTACGTATAATCTTTAATTCAATGAAATTGTTATTGTTAATGATTGTTCGCAAAAAATAACGTTTACAAACATGACTTGGATTTGTAATATATATTCACGTATGTCTGTATTTATCCCCTACCTCAGCACTCTAGCTACCATATGATAAAGCAACATTATACATTGTTTTTTAATTAATAATTTCCAACACATCAACGAATATTAAATGATGCATGGCACATAAAGGAGTTATCGGTCAACCTTTCTTGTTGGTCATTTTATTAAAGTGTGACATAACCTTATGTTGGAATTTTTTAATAATAAAAATTTGGGGGTTCAACAACAGTTCATCGAAAAATAGGGTGAAAACATTTTAAGGATTAATGAAAGAGTAGTGCGAGTTGGACCAAATTTGTTCGGACAACATTTAGGTTAAAAACTTTTAAAAATTAATTTATATATAAATTTTTACTGAAGTTTTAAAAAGATTTAGTTAGTTTTATTGTTTTTTTTTGTGCTGAAGTTTTTTCGTAATTTTTTAACAATTTTTATTATATTTTGTTCTTTTATTTGTAGTTTGTGTACTTTAAAAATAATAATAATTAAAACGGTTATTAAAAAATATAAAATAAAAAAATATAAAGAAAACAATAAAACTAGTTATATTTTATTTTATTTTGAAACAAATTTTTTCAAAAAAATATTTCATAAAGTATTTAATCATATTTTGTCCGGACAAATTTTGTCCAAATAGCATTATTATTAATGAAAAATGATGAGTTGCTAATTAAGTCCATGCCAAAGCAAACTTATCCCTAAGACAAACACGGTTGAGTTTTTTTTTTTTTTAGTAAAATGCTAGCGCGTGGTTTTCGAAACGTACTGATTCAATGAATAAAGAAATAGATCTCAAGTGTGATATGATACATATCTACCATTCAACCGATTCCAATTTGTATGTAATAATAAAATAAAGATTTGTCTTAAATTCAAGAATAAGTAAGTACAAGCTTTCTCTACTTACCACAGTAAATGCTGGATATATTTCAGAGATTCACTCCAAGTATCACGCATTCGTAGGGTTAAGAAAGGAAGTTCGACGGGATAGTTGGGTATTTCTTGTTTGATTTTTATTTTTATTGAGATACTCTTCAATTCCATAAGAAATGATCTTGATTTCTTACTATTCTTCGGTTATGATTCAGGCGTCATTCGATATGTGATTTATCAGACGGAAATTTAAAGGTGAAGTGTGAAATTTAATCACATAATCAAATCTCTTGAGTCATGAACTAATATCACGAAGTTAAATACATGGGGGTGTATTAGTTCAGGATTTTAAAAGATCTCTGTAGACTTTTAAAATCTAGGTGTATTCGTTCAAGACCTTTAATTGAAAATCTGGATGTATTCGTTCAAGGCTTTTAAAAGTCTATGAAGAGACACCATCGATAGGTCAAAGTCGCGTTCATCAAATTAATTGAAATTTTTTCATTAGAACATAATAAGTTGTTCAACTTATCTACACCGATAAGCTTCTCATTGAAACCTTTGGCCATACAAATATATACTCCCTCCGTCCCTGAAAGGACTTCCTCTTTGAGGACGGCACGAGTTTTAAGGAAAATTATAAAGTGTATTGATAGTGGAAAAAATATAAATTACATTAATCTTGTATCTGAGTAAACATGCAAATACTGGGTAGAATATATTAATAAATTGTAAATTAGATTAATGAACATATCAATAAATTTTCTGAACATAACCATATAACTGACTAACATATAAATAAATTTAATGTGTTCATATAAATTAATTAAAACGTTCAATAAAATATAATAAAGGGTTAAGTATCAGATTAGCCCCTAAGGCGGAGGCCCCTATGGCATTGGGCCCCTTATGGCAAGGGGTGTGTCAAATAAGCCCCTATGGTAATTAAAATCGAACAAAATCACCCTTAGCCCTAACGGTGAATTAACAGCCGTTAACTATTTAAAAAAAAAAATCTTTGTCTACCATGTGTTCGACGAAATGATGCAGAATCGTCAACTCGCCGCAGCTCAGCCTCCTTAATCCGGAGCCGCCGCTACCGCCACCACCGCTGCCGTCGTAGCCCCCGCTTCCTCCACCACCACTTCCGCCACCAACGACGGCATCGTCACCACGGCGCGGAGGATGTCGGTAGCTTAGTTCGACTCTATTCTGAGCTAAGTTATATGTGAATATCTGATGCTCGTGTGTTCATTGTTTTTCTTACATGGAGTCAATATATCTTAGTTCATGGCTTAATTCTTGATTGGGATCAGTCATTGACTTTTTTTCTAATTATACTTGTTTGATCATTCTAGTTCTCTAAACCTTGACTCCTAACCTTCTATGCTATTTTTCTTGCTTAAAACAGAGAATGCCCTATAGAGTTGCGGGAAGCTGATGTTCAGATTTGCCAGATCTATTGCATGTTCGGAATCTATTTGCTGCAAAGTATGGAAAGGAATTCATAGCTGCTGCATCTGAACTTCGCCCTGATACCAGTGTCAACCGAACAGTTAATAGAATTTATGTTCTTTTAGCTTCATATTTCACTATCTTCGCCAAATTTATTTTGATATATTATGTAATCTTCAGATAATTGAAAAGCTCTCGGTGAGTGCTCCGCCCACAGATGTAAAGCTCAACATACTGAAGGCAATAGCACTAGAATATAACGTCAATTGGGATTCAACCAAGACGGAACAAGAACACACGACATCCTCCGCGCCGTGGTGACGACGCCGTCGTTGGTGGCGGAAGTGGTGGTGGAGGAAGCGGGGGCTACGACGGCAGCGGTGGTGGCGGTAACGGCGGCTCCGGATTAAGGAGGCTAAGCTGCGGCGAGTTGACGAGTCTCAGTCATTTCGTCGAACACATGGTAGACAAAGATTTTTTTTTTTTTTTAAATAATTAACGGCTGTTAACTCACCGTTAGGGCTAAGGGTGATTTTGTTCGATTTTAATTACCATAGGGGCTTATTTGACACACCCCTTGTCATAGGGGCCTCCACCTTAGGGGCTAATCTGATACTTAACCCTATAATAAAATGTTCACAACCAGTATATTGCTTTGCAACTCCTCGAAACATTTGAGCTTCTCAATATATATATCAGATTAAAAAGGGACCAACAAACTCAAAAAAAAAAAAAAATACCAAAAAGATTATTAGATTAATTAAATTAATCTTGTATCTGAGTAAACATGCAAATACTGGGTAGGATATATTGATGAAGTGTAAATTATATTAATGAACATATCATTAAATTATCTGAACATAACCGTATAACTTACTAACATATAAATAAATTTAATGTGTTCATATAAAATAATTTAAACGTTCAATAAGATATAACAAAATGTTCGCAACCATTATATTGCTTTGCAACTCCTCGAAACATTTGAGCTTCTCAATTAAACCTTTACAAATGGAAATTTATATTGCATTAAAACGGGGACCAAAAAAACTCCAACAAGAAAAAGTATAAAAAAAAATAACAAGACAAAAAATGACCAAATCGAAGCTTGGTATAATTTAAATGTGCTATGTATAACCCATTTGTATCGCTAACACAATGTAGACAAAACTCTTGAACTAATATCACGAAGTTAAATTTAAATATGTGAAATTTAATCAAATAATCAAGAGAAATATATAGTATTTGATACTATTTACTATATTAATATTATCGAATGTATTTTAATAAATGTATATGCAGAACACCTAGATTTGATGGATAATATTATCATATAATACAGATTTGATAGATAATATTATCATATAATACATACACCCTAGTAAATTAGATTAATGAATATATATATATCAATCTTTTGAACACATCAATAAACATATCAATAAATTCTCTGAAGATACCCATACAAGTGACTAACATATAAATAGATTTAGTGTGTTTATATAAATTAATTAATACGTTCAATAAAATATAATAAAATGTTCGTAACCATTATATCGCTTCTCAACTCCTCGTAACATTTGAGCTTCTCAATTTAACCTTTACCAATGTAAATATATATCAGATTAAACAAGGGGACAAAAAAAAAACTCCGACAAAAAAAGAAAAAAGAAAAAAGAAAAAACAAGACAAAAAGGGACCAAAACGACTCTTGATATAATTTAAATGTGTAATGTATTGCCCATTTGTATGGTCAGTGCTATGGTTAATGTATATCGCTAACACAATGTAGTCAAAACTCCTGAACTAATATCACATAATCAAAACAAATATGTAGTATTTGTTTCTATTTAGCATATTAATATTATCGAATGTATTTTAAAAAGTGTTTATGCAGAACACCAAGATTTGATGGATAATATTATCATATATACGTACACACTTGTAAATTAGATTAATGAAGATATAAATAAATCTTTTGAACATATCAGTATAATTGACGAACATACAGTATATTTAATTTGTTTGAAAGGACAACACCGACATGTGCCAAGACACCAGGTCAAACCCGCGTTCGTCAACTTAATTGATATGTTCATTAGAACGTACTAACTTGTTCACAACCATTATATTGATTCTCAACTTATCTACACTTTTGAGCTTCTCATTAAAACCTTTGCCCATACAAATATATATTACATTAAAAAGGGACCAACTAACTCAAAAAAAAAGATTAAGAAGATTATTAGATTAATTAAATTAATCTTGTCTCTAAGTAAACATGCATATAAGGGTAGGATCTATTGGGAAATTGTAAATTAGATTAATGCACATATCAATAAATTATCTGAACATAACCATATAACTGACAAACATATCTGAACCATATGATCAGTTATATTAATCAAAATTTAACAATAGTAACACATACTCACACATCTACTCCACAATTAGCGCAATATTGACTTAGAAAAAATGGGTAATTAAAATATAACAACGTCAAACTGTAGTATGAGTCTAGGTAAAACTTTAAAATTAAAAAACTAAATACTCCGGTTTGCTCCTTAATATCTAACACCGAAAGGACTTCTCATCAAAAAAATTATAACATCGATAAAGTGTTATCAACCCATAAGTTTAACATCAAAATCAGTAGCTCCACTTGCGCATAACTGTGAATAGTAATCAACGGCTTCCTCTACAACCTCTTGCCGAACATCGTTTCCACTCCACATCAAAATTGAGGAACAATACCTAACACGCATTCTACATATTTGGCGCGCGGAAGACTTTGACATATTACAGTCCCAGTTATGTGAACTATCCCCCATAAATGTCTCTAGATGCCTCATTAGATACACACCTGAATCGACCTCATTTCGAACATCCGACCATTTCATCCTGACAATCTCTATCGGAGAATTCAATACAATTAATGCCTTCCGATCCTCATTAATATAATATAAATAATCTGATAACATTGAACACTGCATTGGTAATTCGTTATTAGTATGATTTAGTATAAAATACAATACCATTTAATAAAATATACGATACAAGTCGTAACGATGAACTTACCAAACTATTGCATAGTTGGTTGTACTTGTCACAATAATCAGACCCATGACAATCAATAGTGCTGTCCAAAACAAACAGTCGTTGCCTAATAGTATCGACACATATTGCATATAGCAGAGGATCTTCATAGATCGGGAAAAAAAACTGAAATAAAAATACATAGTATCAAATCAATTAACAATGGTGCAACTATAACTTTAAACAAATTTAAAACTTACCATATCAATAAGGCTGACTGGATTTATCTGGTATTCTTGGATCTCCAACATCATCTGATTAAAGAATGACTTTTGCTTTTGTTGATATGATTGGCCAATCGGAGCTATGCAATCAACCTTACACATATCATGGAAAGAAAATCGCTGAAGTAATAATGGATAATTATGTTAATCGAAATATTTATGTATTAAACGAAATTACATGTATTTCCGTCGAGGCAAAAAAACGGGTTGGATATTCAGGACGACAACGCTCATCACCATTTAATATTATGCTCCATGCATTAATGACAGAGGGTTTCACACAGTGTCCTCTCTTCAAAGTCGTCAGATCATACCTCCTCAGCACAATGTCTTTGTAACTAAATAAGACTTTAGTCCTGCACGATTCAATTAAACGGGTATGTATTTAACAATTTTACATGTATTGTATTATATTTTATTAATTTAAAAAGATTAAAAAATAGCATAAAGGCATACTCTTCTCCTGCATCTTTGTAGAGTGCATACATCCCAATCTGTTTTTCCCGACTCCCCAGTTGTAATCTCGTGCATATTCCTCGCTGCACATTTTGTGATTGGAAATTGGATGTTCTCAAATTTAAACCCTTCTTTATCTGTGGTGGTGTTTGGATGCCGGAACCTACAGTCTGCTAACCATAGTTCAATGAAAATTTACACTACTATAAAGTAAGATACAATTATACAAGAAAACAATAAAAGAGGATACCATATTCTCAATACTCCTTAACGGAAGTCGATTACAATCGGATGCTGCATCCTGTATCGTACGGAAAAATTAATTGCCAGCGACTTTAATAAGTGTTCCATTTAAATATATAAAACAACAAGTGAGGATAACTTATGTATACATATATGTATATGTATTTAAAAAAAAAAAAAAAAAACCTTTGCACCAAACGCTACTAATGGATGAGGGTATGTTGAACCAAGCATCAACTTCTTCGAAGTAACCTATATTATGTGCTATGTTGTGATGTAATCATGAAAAAAAATGGTAATATTTACATATCATACTACTCCATATTCGTCTCACATAACATACCCGTCCAACCGGGCTGGAACGTCGTTCAGGACAAACTAGACCCATAACAGGAGAGTGAATAACCTGAACAACAGAACATTACAACGTTTTTATATTAATATTTAAAAAAAATGCAATCCATTTAACGGAATTGATTAACGTCGAATTCTCCATCATCCAAAATAAACGTCATAACTTCAAAACTATGTAAATTACCTCTTGATCCTTAGCTGCCTTGTTTTGATTAACGTCCAATTCTTCATCATCCAAAATTGTTAAGTCAAAGCTAGGAATATCAATAGCTTTAGGGCGAACCATTTTTTTTTCTTCGGAAGAAGTTGCACCAGAAACACTATCAACATATCGTAAGAATTCCTCGGGATACTCGATCTCGTCCTCAATTTCAATTTCAGTAGTCGACGTTTGGGATTTAGTCGTCGGTATGTTTAGGTCTATAGTAATCCCGGTCAAGTTACATGCCTCCTTGACAGTCTTGACGAAGAACGGTGATTTCTTAGCAGTTACTGGTGCACCATCCACCAAAAGAGACAACTTCTTCATCCGTTCAGCAATTTCATTAGCATCTGCCATTATCCTAGCTGACAATAATCTCTCCTCCTCAGATATTCCGTACTCACCAATGTATTCAGTATAGTAATTTGGAAGCTGTATTGGTTCCACAATAGTAACAGGAACTATATCTTCCTCGTCAAGCTCCATGCTTTGCCTCTTTCTCAGCGCAGCACTTGACCAATTGATAAAGATCGGGAATTCCCTTTTTGATGTTGACCCAGGCATATGCAGACGATCGACATAGAATAGCTACAGAACGAAAAATAAATCAATAAAAAAAATACAAAGTTTATGAAACCACAATGTTTATATACATATCAAAAAACATAAATATGAAAGTTATACTTACGATTAAAAACAATACAGGTCCAGCATATACTTTGTTTTCATCCCCTCCCCATGTTTTAGAATTTTTTTTAAGGCTCCCTATCATATACTCGGCCCAGTTCCATCTTCCCAAATTCCGCATTTCGGAAAGACACCCCAATATGTACGGATGCACGGTACCAGTGGGGTAACTCTCAAACAATGAGAACCCCATAGCAATCATGAAATGTCTTTTGAACCAGGTCCCACCACACTTACAGCCAAGCATCACATCTAAAACTAGTCCTATCTTAATCTTATCTCTGTTTTCCACCCCAAAAAAGGAGAACCACTGCTCAAATAAGTCACTGTTTGACTTACGCTCGAATATCTTGATGGATTGATTACCACATGGAAAGCCAAATATCCTATAAACATCACCCTGTGTTACCGCAACACGTCTTCTTGCATCGATTTCAAGTTCACATGTTTCGGGGTTGAACTTATTTTGAACCCAATACGCAAGTCTAGCCGGTATGTCCTTTACTTTCAACTCTAGGAGTCGGCCAAATCCAATGTCTCGAACAGCAGATTTCTGTGCGTCATTCAACTTCTTTAAAGCATCATGGAACGCGGCTGGGGTGGTCCTAAGATTCAATGATGGACCCTTATGTTTTCTTCTAGCATATACCTTTGTTATGTGTGGCTTCGCTTCGGATTGGAAGCATCGAACGCTATCTGGAGTTGTCAAGTCAATTACATTAGTTGATGGCATTCTTGGAACTGTCGGTTTTATGTCTGAAACAAATGCATGGAAACATGTCATGGGGTCAGCAGCAATTCATATGTTATATTATTAAAGAACGGGTGTTACAGATTTACCCCTGTTCACGTTCCGTTTTGCTCCTACAGATAATGACCCATACACAAACGGAACAAACGAAGCCTTTGTCTTTCCTGCATACAAAAATATTCTTTTACATATATCTCTTGACGTATAGAAACGATGACATAACCTATGTTGTGATGATACATTAATATTTTTCATTATGCAGTTGCCTATAATCTATATGGTATACCTTTATCACTTAAAGAAAGCCGGGGATTTGTAACTTTCGTCCTCTTTTTGTCTGGCGATATGGAATTAGATGTGGCCGCATCTGTATCAAAGTACAAACATAGTTTTACAAAGAAATAATATGTGACTAAAATGATACAACTCTTTAGTTTCGCAACTTTTATAATGGTATGTGGAAGACAAAATTTAGGTGATGATCGAAATCATTTATTTATTATTTTTCATGACATTCCAACTTCAAAAATTCATCTTGCTGACGCTCGGCAAAAAAAACGCATTCAAAAATTCAACTTGCTGATGTACAGTTATAAAAAAAGCATTCAAAAAATATTCTTGCTGAAGTTCTACGATAAAAAAGCATTTAATATGAGACATATTGCTGAAGTTCAGAAATATACAAGCTAAGTTCAACAAAATGTTACTTATGTTCAGAATCACAATACAACAGTAAAAATGTCCAAAATGATGTTGAATTGGCTGATCTCCTCAGAATCTCGTTTCTATACTTCAAAAAATTGGCTGATCTCCTCAGAATCTCATTTTTTGCAGGTTATGTAGCACAATAAAACATCATGAACATGCTCTAGGCTCTACTATATATGGCAAAGCAATGACTTAAACAAGTGCTTCATAAACTGGTTTCTAACATAGGGCTTATTCGATTTTATCCGATCGACTAAGCTTCCCCTCATTCTACCCACTACGAGAAATAGGGGCATAAACATTGCATTTGGGTTTCTCAGCAAGACACCTCAAAGCACTTAGAATACGAAAACTATTAATTAAATAAGGTATGCAAATTCAGCTATTTTACGCAGTTACCGAACAAGAACACAACCATCAATTTAATTGTGAATCCTAGTTTTTCGGTTGATGTTTAAAAAAAAAAGTACCGAATCAATTCACAAATAGAACTGCAAAAGAACTTGGCTCGTTTAGAGTCAGAAAAAGGAAAAAAAAAACATGGATAATCATATATATCACCAATCGCTAACCAAAAAAATCTATAATCCTTTGAACAATTGTGAAATACAGCATCGATAATTAAATAAGATGTTCCAAATTATATACATACAAAAAAATTGAAAATGGTGAACAATTAAAAACAACACTACATTCCCTAATAAATTTTACCTGTTTCTTGTTGACGATCCATCTTGTTCTTCTCGTATGTTGTCAGGAATATGGAACAAATATGAAAACTTAATAAACAATGAATAGAATTGTGGAAGAAATTCGTTGAACTCTGAAGGCATCCTCATCTACAATGTAACTGATATCTCTACAAGGAAAGTGAGATAAAACCGATATTTGATTAGGATTCCATAAATACAACCCAAATAAATTGACAATTGTAACCCTACAGCTTATAAATTCAAGAATATCGCATATTTTGGAATTGCAAAACTCTTGAACGGGATTAAATCTTGAGCGTTGGATGAGATGAAACAGACGCTCCAGATTCCTTCTTAATTCTAAGCCTAAGAACGTTTCTTTGCGGAGTGTGACCCTATATATATATATATATATATATAGGGGAGGGCTACAGTAAAAACATTTCTTAAAATATAAATATAAACGTTTTTTAATGTACGAATTTTATCCAACGGAGTTACGAATTCATCCAACATGGTTACGAATTGTGAAAAATAAATTTTTGCTACCTTTGGGATTCGAACCCAGGACCACAAATTCATCCAAAAGGGTTACGAATCAACCGTAGATCTTGATGATCTAAGGGCTGAAAATCATTTATATTTTTATTTTAGCCCTCCCCTATATATATATATATATATATATATATATATATATATATATATATATATTTTACTCATCTCATAATACTAATTAAACTCTATTTTGTATATTTATACAGAAAAAAAATATTGGGCAGTAAGCTTTATAAGTATAGATATGCATATATATATATATATATATATATATATATTTTTTTTTTTCTTTTTTTTGTGTTGAGATTTGTTGAAGTTCTTATAAAGCTTGTACTTATTAAATTAAATTAGGTGCGGCGCAACTAGGATCCTCATCTGAAAATTGATTGAGTTCTTTTGCTCTGCTTGATATTGAGGTGGGTGAAATTTCTTCTAGCTGAATAGATATGTTTTCAATTGCCACGTGAATTAAAATTGTTTATGAATTTTTTTTTTCTATAAATCCAACGTGTATATTGTGGTTGAGATACGAGTTTGATTGCATACGGCGAGTATGCGCATTGGTGCTTATGGCAGCGTGACGGTGAGTCACTGATTTGTGGACGACGAGTATGACAAGGTCCTGTGCACAGTCGAGTCAGTCGGTTATTATTATTCCATGCCTGGGCGGCTGGATTATTTGCCTGTGTGGCAATGTTGTGAATGGTTCAATGCATGTGTGGCTGGATTATTTGCCTGTGTGGCAATGTTGTGAATGATTTCATGCCTGGGTGAGTGGGTGGATTAGTTGCCTGTGTGGCAATGTTTTGAATGCTTCCATGACTGGGTGGCTAGATTATTTGCCTGTGTGGCAATCTTGTGAATGGTTCCATGTCTGTGTGGCTGGATTATTTGCAGGTGAGGTAAGGTGTGTTATTTATGCTGTGATGGTGAGGCAGGTTGCGAATGAGTATCGCTTTCCACAATTTAATACACGTTTGGATAAATCATATCATCTTTATTGTTTCCCACCACTGAGTACGTTTTTGTGCTCACCCCCTTTCGTTAAAATATTTTCAGGTCAGTGATTTTGGAGCGGCGTGGCGGAATGGGTGTGGTGAAGTTGATTTGGACTTTTGGTTCCGCTTTGAACGTTAGACTTTAAATTCGTTAATTTTCTTTGAGTCATTTTGAGGTTAAGCTTGCTTTTATTTTATGAAGGTTTTGGGTAGTTGGTTTAATTTTTATTGGTGAATGATGAACTTGACGTAGACGTATTTAGTTGTTTAAGGCTTCGTAGACGATTTTCTGCAGCTGAACCTGTTTTGTTGATTTGGTGTTTAAATTGGTTAAAATGAAGTCGTATTTTGATTCGTTTACTTTTATGTAATTTGAAGTTTTAAATTAAAATTTTATTTCTGGTTAGTAAATTTTAGGGTGTTACAAAATTACAAATAATGTATTGATACGGACAATGAATTAGATTTGGGCCATAGGATTCTTTCTTTTTATAGACATATACATTTATGGTCTACGTAATGTCGTATTGATATGTGGTGAAAATTATCATCTTCATTTTCTAATATTTAGGTTAATTATTAGAAAAGTAAAATACGAAAATAAAAAAACACATACAGCTATTATTCTATTAATCAAGACATACTTGTCATATTTTACTCATTAAATTAGCAATTTGGTAGTAGCTAACATGTACTATATAGCACAGATTTTCACCTGTATTCTTCCCGCCACTCTATGTTTACATGTAGGGTCGTAAATGAGCCGAGCCGAATACTAGCAGGTTCGAGCTCGACTCGAGCTCTATTCAAACTTTTATCTTGATAATTGAGTTCGGCTCGTCACCCACTTACCAAGCTCGAGCTCGGTTCGAGTTCGGTTCGGGTGATACTCGATAATGTCGAATTCGAGCTTGAGTTCGAGCTCGACTCATTAGATGTTCGTATATATGATGTTCAAGCTCGAATTTGTTATAAATTTAAGAAAAATTTCTTAATTAATATGTTATTCAAGCTCGAATTCGACTCGTTTAAGGTTCGTGCATTAACTCGATTGAAGGCTCGACTGCAGGTTCGTGAACAGGCTCTCGAACAATCGAATCCGAATATGTTCGCGAGCTCAACGAGTCGAGCACTGTCAGCCTCGAGCTCGGCTCGATAAAAATCTCGAGCTCGAAATCAGGCTCGAGCTCGGCTCATTTCTTATCGAATCGAGCTCCGAACGAACTTTTTTCGAGTCGAATCTCGAATAGCTTGTGAGTAGCTCTATTCATTTAAAGCTCTATTTACAGGAGACAAATATATAAGCAACAAAAGAATTTTAGAGCAATCTTTCTAATTTGTCCCCATCTAGATTTCATACGTAAGAGTTGTTTTGTTTCACTCGTTGCTGGTCTATTAATAGTTAAAATTTAGAATTACTAAAATTAGAAAATTCCCAAAATCATCGCAACACAAAATTAATACATACTGTTACAAGAATTAACATTTTCCATAAATTAAGAGTTTGGAAGTGGTAGACGCATGAAGACATCTTATATGCGGAAGCAAAAATGCAGCCATTTTTGAGTTCGAATCACTAAATTTAATGTGAATTCGAAAATAAAGTAATTTATATTTTATAATTTGAAAGCAAATCTTTTGGATCATTTCCAAAAATAATCAAGTGTTGATCATACATGAGGGACCAAGTCTATAAGGATAGTTAATTTTCGTGATTTCATTTCGAACAACATTAAATTTAGTGATTCGAACATTATATATACCCACTTCAAACTAATGCATATTTTAGTTATAGTGCGTAAATAGAAAATAACAAATACTTTATACTTGTATTATATTATCCATGGGTCAAAATCTTGATATCCATATTTAAATGCAACTATGCAAGGTCATAATTTTGATTGTGTTAAAAAAGGATTTAGTTTAGAAACGATATTTATTTAAATTTATGTTCCATCCCTCCCACTATAATTGAGACTATTTCTATTTTAGGTGTCCCATCATAAGTGAGACATTTTCCTTTTTTGGTAAAAGTTTTACTCTTTAAACACATTCTCACTTTTCCATCTACACACAAAATACACTTTTCTTAATTTTCGTGTCCAAATAAAAAATATCACTTATAGTGGAGTGGAGGAAATAATTTTCACAAGACTTTTAATACACTACAGTAATTTAAAGGTTCAAATAATTGATAAAACTAGGGGTGAGCAAACTCAAACTGAACCCGCCGAACCCACCCGGACTGACGGGTTCGGTCCTGACCGAACCGACTCAGTATACCTAAGCGGTTCGGTCCGAGTCCAATTTATAGGATCGAAAATATTTCGGGTCGGTCCGGATCTGGACCCGCTCGAACCTGTCGAACCCGGACCGATCCATACATTTATAAAATATAATTATTTATTATTTAATATTAATAAATTTTAGTACCTTAATCCCTATTATTCCCTAGAATCTCATCCCTACCTGTAATGTATTAAATTTATATATTTAATATTTATAATAATATTAATAAAATTAAGTGCAAAACAGAAAGAAAAAAAAATTACATTGTCGGCGGGTTGGATCCGGACCGAACTAGACCCATTGTTCGGGTTCGGTCCAGTCTCGGGTCGGTCCACACCTAGGATTCGATCCTGGTCGGTCCAACATTTCAAAAAATTCGATCAATCAAATCCAACGGGCCGGTCGGGATCTATCCGAGTCTGACTCGCTGTTCACCCCTAGATAAAACACATTTTTTCGATTCAGTAGTTTAGAGGTTCAAATAATACACTATAATTATGACATCACATTTTTTATTCTACGATCGATTACACCATTCCCAAATTTTTTGAACAAACTTTATCTGTTGTATACGCCGTCACCGATGAAAACAAAATATTTTATTACTTTTTCTTTTTGAGATAATGTTGCTCGTGCAAAAACATTTGAAGATAGTATTGTAACTGCAATATTTAAAAATCAAATTTAAAATTATATCTTTGAATAAGCACTAGAATTTGCATCTGTGCAATGCACACGAAATGTTTTTATATTTCTTTATGTATATAAAATTGATATAAACTCAATTATCATATTTATAAATATAATAAAAACATAGGAGTATAAGTTAACTGAACATATTCGAAATAAATATAGAAAAAAATCATACTAATAAAAATTGATTTTACGATAGAATAAAAAAGTAAAATAAAATAAAATAAAAAATAATTGAAAATAGATTTATTCGAAAAAAGATGAGAAAGGAGAAAGAAGTTTGTTAAGTTTTAATCTTTAAATAAATATAACTTTTACATTTTAAATCCAATATTTATATAAAATATATCAAATTAAACTATAGCATTTGTCGCGATCTTTAATTCGATATGCATATCATACATTTTATAATTAACCGAACTTTACAATATACATCTCATGCTAGCTAGTTTATTATGTCTTACATTGTCTCATTATTACTTTCACTATTTTACAAATATGTGTTATAAAAATATAAATACTACTCCTATTATATAAAAAAATCTTAATTGATACTTATCAACAAAAAATAAGATTTTTAAAAAATCATCTACACACCTTTGGATTAAGCAACTCTAATAATTAATTATTAATTCAAAAACTGAAAAATAGATATAAAAAAATAATTATAATCCATAGTTAGATTAGTGAATATTATAGTTAATTATACTAAAATATAGTAATAAATTTAAATTAATTTTTTTAAAAGCAAAACACTACAATAGGGGCAAAGTATCCATAAGCGTAATAATAATAACTAAATAACATCACGCGTGATGCTTGATTAGTGATTACAAATCTTCGATCAAATTACACCTTTAGATCCCCTCCCATATGGAGTATTAATTAATTACAAACAAAACCCAAATCATTATCAACCCTTCTCTCTCTCTCTCTCTACATTGCCATTACTTATTCACTCAACACATTCTTCCACTCTTCATGGCAGCCTCCACCTTCACCGCCCGCTCCGCCGCGCCGAGGGCAGCTCGGGCGCCCTCCGGCTGCGCCAAGCTCGACGGAGTCGCCATGTGGCTAGTCAACGGCATCACCGGCGCGTTCTTCGCCTCATTGGAGAGATGCTCGTGCATCAGAATCTCAACCTACGAAGATGATTTTGGAGACGAAGTCAATCCTTTGATCTTCAACGGCGGAGATTGCAGAGCCGATCATGATGCCAGAAGGAATAGGCGAAGGATAATAGGCAAAGGTAAAAAAGCTAGAGCCTTTGTTGATGAGAATTGATTGTTGCAAGTAAATAATATTAATCTCCAAATGTAAGATGGAATTCACATCTTCAACTGTTTACTCTTTCTTTTTTTTGTGAAATCGAGATATGGTGTTTTAAAATATCGAATTAATATATGTGTTTGATATTAATTAAGTTACATGAAATGTATGATTTTTTTTTTTGAAAAAATAATTTAATAAAGCTCTCATGATAATGGATTCAAATATAAAAACTTTAACATCGAGCATATATTAACGACTCTTGTCATACTAACCAACGCACAATGTATGATTTTCTTTTTTCTTTTTCCGTTGAGAGCTCCTTTTATATGATCCACTACATTAACGAAGTTGTTGATAAGAATATCACTTTTAATGCGATTTAAACGATTTTCTAATTAAAACACATAAAATCGTCAAATTTATAATTTATTAACGTGTGTTATTCATTGTCCTATTAATTTAAATTAATTTTTTTAGTGGTAGTATATTCAATTTCGACCGCAGAATGATCGTATATCATCCAGTTCACATATTTATCGTTCCAAACTGGTGAAATATTGTTAGTACCACATATAACTTTGCATGTGATTGAGATTCATTTGTCTATTTATAATACATCATTTTCATATATGAATATTGTATATGTATACAATATTACATGGTGGTCCTTGTAGCATAATCATATCATTCATGGGCGCAAAATTATAGTAGACGCCTCCCTTTTCCTTTGTCTCATAAACATATGCAAACTTGGTTATTTTCGTTCATTTCATAAAAATGCATGCGTAACTTTTATTTTTCGATAATTTCTTATTTTTTAAAATTTTAACATTTCAATTTATTTACAATAAATATTGTTGCAAGTTTCCTTCTCCACTCACAACACTATAAATAATATAAACCAATTTCTCCACTGACACACTCAACTAATATTCTTAAAATTAATACCGAAAAAGATGTGTATATTATTTCGAAAAGAAGAGAGTATATTTTCTATTTTTTGTAATTACACACACTTTCACCCACATGGACTCTAAACTCTCTAGATAACTCGACTCATCAACTTAATTACTAATTATAATGAAAAAGTTTTACCAACTAAACTGCATATTCTAATTATAATTTTTTTACTAGTATTAATTAACATGTTTAATAGGATATAATGAATCAAATATGTATATATTTTTTTGATAAATTACATAAGTAAATAAAGAATTTAAATAATCGCGGGACAAATGACTCGAATCTAAAATCTCAAATGCTGGACATTAACCTAATATCACTAGGCCAACACGTGCATGTATAAATCAAAGGTTTTTAATTGTTCTCTTTTCTAGTGGCTTCATAATATGTGGGATCGGGATTCGAGAAGCATATATGATATATGGCCGTGTGAATATTTGATTTACTCCCTTTTCTGTTTCTGAAAGCTCTTTTAAAAGGTTATTAATATCAAATACTTGGATCTAGGAATAAGAGTGATCCTAAACAACAACACGTACTGTGATTGTCTATAAATTAGTTAAATAGAAAAAAAATGATTTAATTAAATTATATTTTTAAAATAAAAAATAATTTAATTATTTTATTATATTGGTACTTCATAATGTGGGATCGGGATTTGAGAAGCATATAGTTATTTATTTTTTAAAAAAATTCGTACTTTTTTATTTACTTTTTTGAAAAATAAAATAACAAATTACCAAAAAATAAAAAAATAGCTATAATGTAGATAATATTGTAAAATAACTAATTTTTAAAATAAATTAAATAAATCATTTTTTTCTATTTCATTAATTAGTTTATGGTTGATTGGGTAAAATACACAACTTTCTACAAGAATATCACTAATACCGTCTAATTAATTAAACAATTTCACATTTCTAAACTTTTAGTCCCTGACCAAGTAATTTAATTACTAATGAACAAATATAGCTTTCAAAAGTTTAATTAGATAATGTCTTACTAAAAATAACAAGTCGATACATGCCTCGATCGAATCAGATCTCGTCACAAATTATTTCACCATGCATTACATATATATCGACTTAAAATAACCAAATATTCTCACCTTCAAAGTCAATCCCATCATGTTCATGTGTATTATAATTGTATATTTGTATGCATTTAATTTATATAAATATCCCCTCACTTATTATGCTAGAAAGCCTCATAGTAAAGCATCTATAAATTAAACAAGACATTATTATTTAGGACAGCTCAAAAGTGAATAAACATGCTCGATCAGAATCAATTTCATTATTGACCTTTTAATACTTTATTATATTTTTGCACATCATGTTTCCCAATTATCATCATGCCCTAGACTGCCCTCAAATTTATTTTGTCAAAAAAGTAATAAAGTTAAAATCAATATTATACTAAAGTAACTTTACTTCATTAGCAAAGACTTTGAAATGTCAAGAATTAATGATGATCTCTTTAATGTAATTAAATATCATCACTCCCTCTATTGTGCTACCTTTCATATAAAGGCAAAGCTAAAAAACTACCTCATCCTTGATGATAACAACCGGGTAATCACAGAATATAATTTTACTGAATGCTTGAATTTATAGTCCAAAACAACAAATTTATTTCTTTTGAATTCATAATATTTTGTAGCAAATTCATAATATTTCATAGCAAATTCATAATGAACTACTTTTATATAATAAATTTAATTTGTATAATAACCACTTCCATTATCATCATACAAACAGATACTGTAGATAGATATAAAAGAATATATGTTTCCTACGAATTTTACGAGTTATGAAGTTGGAGGAGTTGCATGTGCGAAACTATGGCCAATAATTGGACATGCATGTGTGGTGTATTTATTTCACTTGGACACAGAGATAAAGACATACGAAATGCATGTAATAATCTTGAATGTATTCACATTGTAATAATCTATCCTTTGATAGTGTTGCCACTTGCCAGCGAATCGAAAGTAATTGAAATAAAAATCATCGAGATAGTAACGATATATAGGACAAAACTAATTAATTAATAAAAAAAATATTTTAGTATTTGGTATCTAGAAATTCGATTGGTAGACAGGGAAAACCGTACGTTACTAAAGTTATACCGTTTGTAATTTTATAGGTAATGACCAATAATTTTTTTAATTAGGACGGTATTTATATTCTTAGGGTGCGTTCTCTTTGATTGTAAATTTATCATGAGAAAATGGAGGATAAACAAAATTTCACCATTTAAATCCTTCATTTCTTTTCCCATATTTCCTACTTGACCCTTACTCATTCTTCATTTACACTACAAAGGAGGGATAATATTATCCCTCCAAAGAAATGAGTAAGGGTTAAGTAGGAAATGTAAGAAAATAAAGGAAGGATTTAAAGGATGAAATTTTGTTTATTCTTTATTTTCCCATAATAAATTTACAACTAAAGAGAACGCACCCTTAAAAGACAAATTTCTTATATTTTCTTTTCTTTTATATCGGGAGAAATACGATCAGAATAAATCCAATTCATATTTTCATAGTGTCCGTTTTTACTTGCATTTAGCATTTTAGTTCATTATTTAAAACTGTCAAATGAAGTAAGTGTAACATCGACAAAATATCTTTCTCCATTTAGCAAAATACACCGTATGAGCTTCCATTACCTATAATTTCGATTAGTAGATAAAATTATAAACATATTGATAACAATTTAAAAAGATTTGGACAAAAAGAAAAAATAATTGAACACTTTGTTTTTATTAAACTAGCTAGCCTTTATTTTGATATTACCACTTAAATTTAGTGTAGGGTAATAATTCAACCATCAGTTCTTTAAGGAGTTGATGCTTTTCTGCCTACATAACACATTAATGGTGGCGGGATGCAACTTTTGTGCTTACAATGAGTTTATTTATAAAATAAAAAATAAATATATATTTTGGTTTTCTCAACTCCAATTATACTTCTATAGTTCTATCCTTCATTTCATATATGGCATCTCAATAGAGAAACAACCTAAATATTATTAGTAGAATAATTCCCCAATAAGAGCTTGTTAACTAAATGCCTTAAAACTAAAAAAATATACTCACTCCGTCCACCAATCAACTACCTATTTGCCTCTAAATTTTTGTCCCCCATTTAACTACCTACTCTACTTTTTGGGCATATATACTCTCCCTTACTTTTGGTGTGCACAAGTTTTAATATAATTGATGGTGATTTTTATGTGGTGGAGAAATGGATTGAGGAAATACTCCATTTGTCCCCGATAAATATAGCACATCCCTTATTCAGCGTCTATGTAGAGCTATGATGCACGGATTCTTCAAAAATTAGCATGTACGACGAATCGGATTCTTTTAGGGTGCGATTATCTCGGATTCTCGTCGGATTCGCACCCGATTCGCCATGTGGCGTATCTTTTAAAATAATTTATAAAAATAAACCGGATTCACAAATTCCATAGGCGAAATTCACGCATCTCGTGCACGAAAGGCCTACACAAGGTTATTTTGATAATTTTATTTTCAGTCGTGACTTATATATTGGACTAATAATATTTGAATCGTTATATTGTTGCTCAATTAACTTATATAATTGAAAATGCTTAACTTTTGGGTAAAATAAAATGTAAATTACATATAATTAATTTAAGAAAATTTAAATTGTATATATTTTATAAACATTATATATCATAAAATTTTAATAATTAGATGTATCATTGCCGAATCGCACCCTATAATTTTTAAAAACCCGTATCCCCGTACTCGTATCGTATCGCCCCCACATTCGCACCTTCGTACCTATGCAACATAGATGTAGAGTAACACTTTCTTTTTATGAAAAAGTGATATACTTGGCCTTTATTATTCAACATTACAACCATTCTTTATTTACCAAAAAAAAACCATCTAGCACACATCAATCCTTATAATTCTATGTGGTTAGGATTGTTTCTTCATTAAAAATATATCTATCAATCATTTTATTAAAATTCATGTACTCACAAAATGGTACACTTATCATGAACGAAGGGAGTTGTTTATTGACTAAAAGTTTAAAACCTAAAGATAATATGATTAAATAGTTTGGATATAACTGTAACTCCTAATAATAAACCTTAATTAACCATTTATAACTAAAAACTAAATAAAAGTAATTAACAATTACAATAAACATTTTTAAAAAAACTACTAGTATTTTTTTTTTTTTTGACTTGGCGAAGGGGGAGCAGTGGGAGCAGTGGGGTTTGAACCCTAGACCTCACTGTTCACATCCAAGAGTTCGCACCGCTTGGTGTCCCCTTTGAGGATAACTACTAGTATTAAATTTAGAGAAATCTATATGTAAAGGGAGGATAACCGCTTGGTGTCCCCTTTTTCTCTCTGTTCTCCCATCATTTTTTTTCACTATTTTTCTTTCTTTTTAATTTTTTTTTCTGAACATTATAAAAAAATTGTGATGAAAAAAATATTCAATATGTATCTTAAATTTAAGTTCGTGACAAGATCTTTTATATGGTATAAAAATCATTAAAAATAAATTTAAAATGAATAAGTTATGAAAAATTAAAAAAATAAAAATATTTTATTTTTTCTCTCTTAATTAAAAAATTATACTCCATCCGTCCACGATATTGCAGTTGATAATAATGGTTATTGTTGTGAGTGGAGTTTGGATCCCACTATTGTTGAAAGTTGAGTTTGTGAACCTTACTGCTATAAATGGAAGTGAAAATAATATTGTGAACGGAACAAAATGGTAAAACTAGCAACAATATCATAGACGGAGGGAGTATTTTTTTTTATTTATGTTTGTGTATGAAAATATTTATTTATCATGATGTGTAATACTCTATAATAATAATGTGTAATGATAATTTTCATTATCAAATAATTTAAATTTATTTAATAATTATAATAATCATTACACTTTATATAAAGTTGAAAATCTATGTTATCAAATTCGGAGTTATATTGAAAAATTGAAGTGGATTATTTTATTTTTAAAATATATTTTATATTTATTTATATTTTAATTATTTGATATTTATATTTATTTATTTAAATATATTATTTAATTTCAATATTTCCTGTGTATCGCATGGATGAACGTACTCGCGAAGATCAAACACAAATTTATTTAAACCAGAATAAAATTTAATCAAAATGGTAGTTGATGATAATTGATAACTAGATTAGAAAAAACATCAACATATTATCAATTTGTAAGTTTAGATTGATCTCCGATCAACTCCAACACCAAGATCAACAGCAACAAATCAACAATAAGCAATGATTCTCAACAGCCACAAACAATTTACACAACTAAGAAAACACTATGAGATTTACGTGGTTCGGATTGTTGCCAATCCTACGTCCACGGGAAGGTGAATAGAGCCTTTTATTACTGCAACAAAACAAGAAGAAAATTACAAAGATGATCTCTCGAGTTGAATGTGAAGAACTCTCTCACAGAGTACTCACAATACACACACAAGTATATACTCAACTCTCAACACTCTCTTTTTCCTTTGCAACTGCTCTCTCAGATTTTTTCCCTCACAAGAAGAAGAAGATACAGATAAATCTCACGCTACCTCACCAAATACAAGAAAGAATCTGGATCAACGGCTGAGAATATACCTAATCTAAGATCTGGATCAACGGCTAAGAATAGCTCCTGAATATGAGCTGTCCATCTGCATAACTAACTACTTATATATTGCATATAAGACCTTCAAGTTTCTCACTTTCCGACTTTGAGCCTTCACAAAAGAAATAATTCCACAAACAACCTAACACAATTCAATTCAGAAAAGAAAGAAAATGTATATTTTATAAAAATATTTAAACATTTACATTATCGTAGCTGTAACTGCATTTTCTTTCACTAAAAATAATCAAGACTCGCATTCCAACCCAAAGTAGGAACTAATCAGTAGCAACTATGTGTTGTGTGTGTAAGCATTCATATACTCAGCCTTTAACCACATGTTCACCACTAGATTACATTGCAAGAGCACACTAAATTATTGAGAAACAGATAAATATGGTAGCAACATTTGCAGAGTCCATAACAAAAGGGTTGCTCTGTTGGAATAATGCAGCAGATTAGTTACTGTAGGTAAAAGGGGAAACACAACCCATCATATAATCTCTAAAACAATGTTCAAATATAGGGAATAAGAACAAGTGGTCATCATATATTCTGTACAAATTCATGTCCACTAACAGTACAAATTGTAAAAAGATTCTAAACTGTATATAATAGATCAATTCATGTGCTACAGAAAGGGTAAAACATATAAATAACTATGAATTGTTCAGTTTGCTTACTACATCATCTGCTTCTGGATATCTAGCTCCTTCAACGTGGTATCTGCACTCGGATGACAGTAGCTTTTCACCATGGAGCCAACAACTTGTATGTAGGATTGCTTTCTCTCATAGCCAATTTGGAAAACAAGAAGTTTCTTGATTTTTTGCAGAGACGTGGGAGGAGATAAGACGTTGGAGATGATAGACAGACAGATTATCCGTAGTGTGCTTTCCTTTGAGCGTTATGAGATCAAAAACGCAATCACATTAAGCAGTCACCAATGCCCTACTGTTGCCTAGGATATGTAGAAACAGTGAGAGACAAATGGTGAGAATAATGGTGGACTTGGCCCCAACGTATCTCACAACTTCATATCCCCTCTCCACAACCTCGTCGTGAACCACATTCACACTTCTTTTCAAGCCCTCGGATACTTTCCACAAGAAAAACTCAATGACAGATCGAACCGTCTCAAATGTCACTCTCCCAGTGACATCAAGAACAAACTTCCTGTTGCTCGGTACAGCCAATGTCGATGAAACACTACTGACCCATCCGTTACTCTGAAGGTCAACATGACCATTCCCATCTCTTCTCAGACGAGTTTCTGCATCTAATCCCATCTTGTCCCCAAAGTTTGAAGCTTCACTCGGATCAATGATTGAATAAGAGCCGCTCGATCCCTTCTTAGGAGAAGCTGTCAGCACTTGGTGAGAGGTCTTTACAAGAGTTTCGACAGCCCCATTACAGAGAGAAACTAAGAATTCTGTCATCTTATTCTGATGCTTAGGATTAGTCAAGCCCGAGAACATCTCATCATAGACATTGACATCCATAGTTTTGTCAAGATAGATTGTAACAGCAGTGCTAACGAAAGTCTTGATGCAATCAGCAACCAATACTCTGCATTTATCATCTGCCACCACAGTTAACCACGTAGGCAACGATGAGGAACTTGACTTCTCATGGATCACGCCCGAGTGGCTGTTCTCACCATTAGCATAAAACCCCAACACCAAATTCCTAGCAAAGCTACCAATAACAACCGAGACAAATCCTGTACCAGCATCCGACATCATTTTATCTATAAGCCTATCAGAAAAGCTCGAATTGCCATCTTCTTGAATGTCACTCGCGCTATTCTCTACCTTATAACCCCTCAAAACGCCTACTGTCATCGACTGGCAAAGACGAGCTACTGACTCAGAAAACTCTACAGAGCGAGCAATCTTAGACAACTGCTTCAAACTATTAGGAATTTCGTCCGAATCAGACTCCAAAAACTCCTTTAAATCCCTCGACACCACTGTCATCATCTCCGCGGAATCAGAAACCATTTCAGCCATTGAAACTAGGGATCCTAACAACTTCAAGATTCTTTTTCTCTTTCTAGCTACAGACGGCATGTGATACGCCCTATACACACCGTAGCTAGAAATCCCAACCAATCCCATCACAATTAACCATTTCTTCTTCCTTCTAGTGAAATCAAAACCCCTTTTCACCAATTCACTATCCATAGAGCTTAAAACGAATAAAAACACCAGAACTCTAAAACACCTAGATTAAAGAACTCGAAGCAAACTAAATATGAATACGAAAGAAAGCAGTGAACCCCCAGAGCTCAACAAAATTCAAACCCCGGGGTCGAAGAAGAAAGAAAACAAGAAACAGAGAAGAGTTCTTCGCCTCAATCGAAAAATTAGGATAAAAATTGCATATATCAAGAACCCTCCTCCTCGGTACTCGCTAAACTCTGATTGGTCTAATAATTACTCAGAAACCCCCCTCCAAAAATTGCAACTTGACAGTATATATCCACTTATTCACGCACGTAAATGATGTCTCGATGCAATTACAAGAGAAATGGGGATGAGTTTTGATCATACGCACCTGGGACGATGAGTCGTCGAAGAGAGAGAGAGAGAGAGAGAGTTGTGCTAGTCAAAATTGTGGTGCATAAAAAATAGAGAGGGGGAAAAGAGAGGGAAAATCAATGGAAAAAAGGGGTGGAATTTTAATTTTAGGGATTCAGATTGAAAGATTGGCTCACATTTGTTGTCTGTTTATAGGAAGGAAGTAATTCAATATCCATTCGCTTGGAATCTTGTATGGTTGAAGGCATTTGTCACGTGCTTCTGCGATCAGGATCACGTGACCAAATTTTATTTATTTATTTTATCTAAATATTAGTCCCTCTCATTAAAGATGTTGCAAATTACACGTTAATTGGTCCTAACTAACAAAGCGCAAGACTTCTTACAAGTCATTAGAAAAGTATCAGTGGTTGTTGGTTGTTAACTCGATTTTTCATGGAAAGTTAAGATATTAATCTAATTATAGTCAAAGCCACGTTTAAATTTCTAAGCATCTAAAACTAAGCTACACATTTGTATTCCATGTAAGGTCACTTTTGAATAAATGTACAGTATTAATTAATTTGTACGGCTTTGTTTATTTTAAAAGGAGTAACAAATATAAGGCTCTTGTCCAAAAAAAAATACTAAAAACTCAGAGCTACGATTATAAAAGAAATGTTTAGCTAAAGTAAGATGAACAGTTACTTCAATTGCAATAAAGGGATTTAAATTTGACATTGTTTGTAAGACTAGTTGATAATTTCTTTAATAGTTAATCTTAAATTATAGCCCAGACTTGAAAATATTAATCTATACTTATCTCTGTTGTTTATAGCCAAGTCACAATTTTCGGGTAATTTTTTTTAAAAAAAATCGTTGGTTTTTTAGCATTAAAAAAAAGCATTAAGATTATTTGTAGGCATATCATTGGTTTTGATGCATTTTTCTTTAAAACACATTAGCTTAAGTTGGCCAATTTTTTTTACTTGAGCTTTTAAATAAACAATGAAAAGAAATACAAATAATACTTGTAATATTTTAAAGTTAAATCTAAACACACACAATGGGCTAAAAATTCGGCCTGTAATTTAAAATAATCATCTATCCAATATATAGGTGGCTCTTTCAAAGAGAGCATGCAGTTAGATAACATTGAATATTACAACCAACCACAACCTATAACATTAACTAGGGGTTGTTGTGAAGAAAATTTTCACATCAATTTACCACAGACCAAATTCATTCAACAATTTATGCTTATTGTATTTTCTTGTCATATGTACATCCAAACAGCTGTAGGCCTGTAGTTTGAAATCTTACATTTGAATCTATAGTTGTCTAATAAAAGCTGTTTGCTTCAGCTTTTCAAGAAATCAAATAACACATAAACAAGAAAAAAGTGCTCCTGCTCACTGCTTTTAGTGAACATACAATATAGTATATCTATGAGATCATCTAAAATTACCTCAGCTGTGATCTCATCGTGTGCAGCAAACTTCAGCAGCTAGGGTTCGAGGATGGTGTTGCCAGAAGTATAGTAAATCATACACAACCAAGCACGATCAAGACTCGTGGCTCCTTCAATCTGGAAAACCAGTATACGAGTGATCCGTGCAAGGACTGAGAAAGGCCGGCACAAGTTCCACTCACGTCCCCCAAGTGATGATCTCTAGAGCGATCTTCCCGACTCATGGAGTTTTGGTTGTTCTACTCCTTTCAGTTGAAGATGTTTTGTATTTATAGGGCAGAGTGGAGTCTAAATCGTCCTCCAGATCACTAAACGATATATCATCTTCATTCAAACTAAGTGAGGTGCCGGTATACCCTATTAAGTCCGAGTCATCCTTAAGCCAGGCATCCTCATCGTCATCATCATCATCATTAGTAACAACCACAACAACTGGCATAGGAATTTCAATGGAAGAACCCACAACAATCTCCTTATCCAGAAGTTTGGGTGGTGGATCTTCCTTGATAACAGACTTGTCAACAAACTCAATTTCATCAAGTACGTGCTTCTCAATCTCATGCTCAGCGGCCATTTGATGCGTTGAAGATTCAGAAACCGACCTCCAGTCTGACTCATTTCCATACTGAACATCATCATAGGTGCAGACAATATTTTCACGAGGTGAATCTGTGCTACCTTTGGATTGGAAACTACTTATTCCTGACCAATAGGAGTCCCCTTTAGTTTGCTTTTGTAGCTCGTGCATCCACACGGCCCTCGCTTGCACAAGCTGCAAATGAATAATACAAATAAGGGAAACTAATTGCATTCACTTAATACATTTCTATAGCACAATTTTTGCTTTATCTGCAATAACAGCAGCCTTAGTAATAAGAACTTGACACTCTTCACCCAACTTTAACTTCCATAATTAATAGGAAGAATAGAAAAGAGTAAGTGAAAATGTGAGACAGTTAAGCTATCTGCTTCAACTGAGAACCAGCAGTACATTAGGATTAGGAAGGCAAGAGCGAAGAAGTGCTTTGAATTTTGACAGCACAAGAAAACAATAGAAGAATTGCATATATACTCCCTGATATCATAATATAAGTCTTTCTAGACTTTTTCACGCATTGATAAAAAAAATTATACCCAAATTAAACTTAACTAATGATAATTTATCCTTCATGAAACATTCTTTATTTGATGAAAAACATAAAAAAGACAAAATGAGGAGAGTTAATGAGGGCAACTTTGGTATTAAACTGAAAAACGTTATTTAAAATATAAATAACTAAAAGTTCCAAAAAGAGTTATACTATGAATAGGAGGGAGTATTCTTTGAAGTAAAATTCTCATTCTCTGTATCAGTTCCATGAAGAAGTGAAGATATGATGCCATGCTCATTCTCTAGTAAATCCGAAGCCAATTTTAAAATCAGTAATGTTTTGTGCTCATGTAATCATTCTAACATCAAAGTTCTAACAATTGAATCACTGAGCCAACAACAACATCAAAGTTACTGAATGTTATACATGTATACTTAGGTGTGTGTGTGAGGGGGGAGGGGGTTAGTCGTGTGCCTAGTACCTATCTATACTAAACATGAAGCACTCTATTGATTATCCCAAAAATGATAACCATGGAACCCCAACTAAATGAAACAAGGAACCACTATCCAAACAGACTGCAGGTTTAAGTTATTGAATTTAAAATCTGGGTCAAAACATGTTGCAATTTTGTCGAAAGAACCAAAATACTGATATGTGAATGCACACTAATGCTTTATGCATTAATAACAACTAACCTGTGGCGAAGACAGCAGGTTAGCATCATGTTTATTTAACCTTGAGTGTAGAAGAACGAAGTAGACCATCCAAAAGTAGCCCACACCCATATGGACTGGACAAAGTTCAAATCTGAGAGCAGCTAATCTTGGTGCTAAATGTTCAATAGCCAATGCATGCTTGTACTGGGCCTCGGATATATCAAAATCTGTAAAAGTCGAAAAAGAGAGATGATAACTAGATTAGAAAGGCCATCAACATATAGATATACGAATATTTTAACATTGAGGGTGTGTTTGCTTTGAGGTATAAAGAAGGGATAAGCTCCATTTACCACCTTAAACCTCATTTGCTTTGATGTAATACAAAATCCGGGCAGATGGTATAAATTTTTGGGCAAAACCTTTTCCCTTGAGAAAGGGATAATTTTATACCTAAGGGAGGGTGGTATAATTTTATACCACCTTATGAGGAGTGGATAAATATATTATCATTCAAACCAAACAAGATACTTCCTTTGTCCCGTAAGAGAGTATCACTTGGGAGATAGCACGGGTTTTATGAAATGTTTGGCAGATAAAATGTTGAGTAGAGAAAGAGACCCACTACTTTTTGTAAAAAATGATAATATGTGGTAGATAATGTTTGGGGTTATGTCCCAAAATAGAAGTGATACTTTCTTATGGGCAAGACGAAAATGAAAAAAATGATACTTTCTTATGGGACAGAAGGGAGTATAAAAAATGTGGTCTCACGTGAAGTGATAAATTTATACCTCATTATATTATCCCTCTATTTAGGGGGATAAAAAGCAAACATACCCTTAGGATCATAAGACGCACATTATAATAGCTGTAAGTGGATTCGTTGACCAAAAATAATCAAGACTTCCGTTCCAACTCAAAATAGGAACAAATCAGTAAAAAGCATTGAATTATACGCATCATGCATCCATGTCTTCTGTGTGTAAGCATTTATATAATCGGCCTTTAACCACTGTTCTTTTCAGGGACATGCTCACCCGTGGATTATGTGGCAAGAGAATAAATTCGGCCTTTATACACTAAATTATTGAGAAAAGGATAAAAGGTAGCAACAGTTTGAACACAGGCAGTTTCATTTTATGAGTGAACTAGCAAAAGACTCAAAGTTCTGAAATGAGTTCTCTGCTTACACTGCAAAAATAAAACAGCCAAAAAAATGTCAACATTAAAATATCAAGGAAAAAACTGTTCTTCGTAAAAGTCGAAGATAGAGTTTCCAGAAGTCAGAATAGGGTCAACAAATTGGATATCTTGGAAGAAGAAAGTGCTGAAAGCCTGAAAGATAATTTTATAGAATTCGAAGTTAAAAGGGAAAGCCTATTTCTAAAGGAGAAAATCTACTTGCTATTATGTAGAATGAGAATCGTTCAGACTATCAAAGACCATTTATACAAAGTATAATGAGTTTGTTCTCTCTAGATAGAAATGAAGACCAGCCTAGCCCTCTACCAAAATTCACAGAGTTGCTGCAGGTAAATGGTTCACTTTTATACTGGCTCTAATTTAGTCGTCTTAGCTAGGATGAAAGGAAACAGCTCTATCAGAAATATGCAATCTGCAGATTGACACTGAAAGTGTACTCAGGAAAGTTAGATCTCCATACTTATCTGAAGTCAGCTAGATAAATCTACTTTTCTGATCTATACTATAGGTGTCAATCCCCGAGGGAACCACAAGTCATCAAAATCTTCTATTTATTGACTGTATGCATCATCCCTAGTTCAGGTTCAATCCTACAAGATGAAGTCAACGTACCGAGCTTGCTCCATATTTGTCTTTGCCACGTGCACTCTCTTCTAAAAGATCAAACCAATTTCCGAAGATAACTAATTTAAGCATTGCAGAAAGGCCATGTTCCCCAGATAAAACATAGAGCCAAGCTTGCCCAAACTAAAGATCCTCCATCTGGGATGAAAGGAAAAAGAATAATTCTTGGTTCGATTATCTGAAGGGAAATTAAGGACATTGTCTTTCAAATGTTTCGAACTGATTACTAACAGCACCTGAAAATGGTTTACCAGATTATACAGCATATTACAGATAGTTCACCTTTCTCATTCTATTAGCCATCCACAAACAATTCAATTCTACACGGTCATAAGTAATGCCAAAAAAATAGTCAGAGCAGACAATGACGGAAAGCTCAAACTGAATCAATTAAATTTCATTACTAATCAACATAACTATAATTAAGCCCACAAAATTCAGTTTCTTTACCATCAAATTCCTCTTCCTCTATTGGGAAATCCAACCAGGTTTCTGGATGATGCGCGATGTTCCTCGCAAAAGCCAACACTTCCTCAGTAATCCCTACTGCATCCTCTAAAGTATCTTCATCATCATCCTTCGATTGTGAAGAATTTGCAGATTCCCCTGATTGACCAGACTCTCTCTCATCATACTCCAACAATTCTTCTTCCCCTTCCTCATCAGCATTAACCGAACCGGCCAGATCAGATTCCAATTGTATGCTCGATCTATTAAACAATGGCGGCGGAGGGGGAGGCGGAGGCGGAGGAGCGAGAAAAGAAGCAACGCCCCAAAATTGACGCGTGAGACTTTCTCGAAATTCCGATAAATCCTCTTTCACTCCACGGCGATCGTAATCGCCTTCAACATCTT
This sequence comes from Salvia miltiorrhiza, assembly GCF_028751815.1. Lineage (NCBI taxonomy): Eukaryota > Viridiplantae > Streptophyta > Magnoliopsida > Lamiales > Lamiaceae > Salvia > Salvia miltiorrhiza. The sequence goes on from NC_080388.1 coordinate 58,968,667, forward strand.
CGTCGACACCGTGATTACCACTGGCGCCGCCATCACTATCCGATCGGCGATCTTCGATTGAGAACGCGGAGTCGCGAGGGTGATCCTCCTGGAGCATGGTGTCGTTTGCAGTGGGTCGTGGAACGGAGTCTTCTACGGGCTTCATGGCCTCCTCCACCGCCGCCGCCGCCGTTGCATCTTCTTCTTCATCATCGAGGCGGAGACTGTCGGCGATGGAGCGAGCCAGCCAAGACATGTTCCTACGACGTCGTTTGGTGGAGATATCGACCTTGAATTTCAAAATTGTTTGCTTTTTTTCGCACAAGGTGAAAGAACGATAATGTTTCTTTCGTGATGATTATTTTGTCTTCTCCGCTTTACGCTGCTGACGTGGACCTTAATGTTTTTATATTCTTTTATTTTTTAAAATATCTGTATGACTGTCAAATTTCAAACAGTAAAAGTTTTATTACTTTTCAGTTATATTTAATTAGGAGTAGTATTTGCATTTGTGCAATTGAAAAAAATACTGTATATTTTTATATACAATATACTTTAATTTTATTAATATATAAAAAATTCAAAGGGTTTTTATAGCCTTTTAAGTCTAAAATGGCTATATAACTTATCTATTATAAACTAGGGCTATAAAACTTATGTTTTTATGAAAGATGGCTATATGTGATAATTCCCACATATTATAAATACAATAAAAATATAATTTTATTATGCATTATTTTTCTTGAGTTCGACTCCACACAACTCAGCTATGAAATAGAGGTTTAGAAATCTAATATTTCATTTTTTTTATCAAAATTAACAAATACTCCCTTCGTTCCACTCTAATATGCCCGTTTTCTTTTTAGATGTCTCATTAGAATATGTTCGTTTTCCATTTCGAGTGAAAAAATGTATTTAATTGGCGCGGACCACACCATTTTCCTCCTACAAAAAGATGTTAGTCTATTAGAATGGGACAGATGGAGTACAAAATATTTGTTACCTATCTCAAATATGATTATAGATTGAAATAGAAGTCCAAGGCGTAATGGAACTAAGCGAATAGCAAAGTCAACCCTCACTAAAGTCAACTCTGAACAAGTAAGCCCTGAACGAAGTCAATCCTAAACAGAGTCAACAAAATCAGTCGGAGGCAAAGAAGATATCCATAAAAATAAAGTAAAAGTTAAGCTTCACAAAGACCGTTAGCAGACCTGAAGACACATATCAGATCCAACGGTCTTGAAAAAGAATCGTTAGCTTTGAAAAATATAAAATACATGTTATCAGAATTTTATTGTTTGGACCAAATGCTCTTTTTTCTTTACTGGTGTTTCTTTCACTAGGTTTTCGCCATAAAATTCTTAACAAGGCTTGGCCCAATGAACCTTCGTTAATAGATCATTGGTATTAGATTTTAATTTTAAATTTAGTTGATATACCATAAAAAGGAGATCTTATGCTAAACAGGAAATAACGGGTTCAAGTGAGAAAAAAAGCCATCACAATTCTCTCTTCTCTTTATATGTTCAATTATTCTTCTATTCCTAACTCGATTTATGATTTTTTGCATATTTTTATTGTTGAGATTCAAACCTGACTCAACAAATGTATAAATAAAATCCCATAATCACTTTGTAGGCATTTTAGCTATTTTCTTTATTTTTTTCTCCACGAACATTAATATATTTCCTATCACAAATATTGTACTAATAATGCATTTATCAACAAGACTGTTCCCAGTTCAATCCTTTTTTTTTAATAATAAATAAAGTCATTGATCTTTAACACATAGACAACCTACAATTACAAATTTACAATTTTTATACATTATTAATTGATCAAACCCAACCTAAAATATTTGTAAATAGAAAATCCATTATGCTAATAAGATGATATGTGTCAAAAAGAGAGAGAAGAAGATGAAAGTTGTGACCTAGCTTGGTTCGCCAACTAACTAACTCAACAACTGTTCCATGAAATTGAATCTAATTTTGCTTTTCCATTTTTAGGTTTTTACTTCTCTTAGATATGATTAGTTGAAAAAGATTGTTTCTTTTTTTTTTTGAGACCAGTCAAAAAAGATTTTTGATAAACACAATCAACATTATTTTAAAGATTATGTCTTTTTGAGGCCCACCTATCTAGTGAGTGGCTTATCCATTAGGGGCAATTGCAAATTTAAAAATATTCATCAAGATAGGAGGGGCAATTTACTCATTTCATCTTCTCATTATTATTCTTTTATAACTAATTGAATATGGTTGATTTCGCTAACAGAATTCAAATTCTTGTGAATTGAAAATTCATACAGTTCAGCAGTTACTTGTATTTCCAACTTTTTTATATACCATATGTTCGAATACAAATACAGTGCACATTATATAGTATTATAAGGTATCAAATTGAACATCATTTACAAAATTTTGTCCATGTTTATATAGTCCATCAAAACAAATGAATTAAATCTGCAGAAATTTCAGAATTGATTGAAGAAACTTGAGCAATAATTGCATCAAGTGCACCCTCATCTTTCAACACATCAGTGTGAGAAACACCAGCAATCTCGATCACCTTAACGGACTGATTCTCCACCCCACCCCACGCAGTCTGCAGAGCCAGCAAGCTCACCATGTTCACCGTGCCATCGCCGTTGCCATAAGCCACCTCCGGCCGCTCATCCCACCCACCCTCCCCGTAAAACAACGTCTCCGCGGTCTGCACCCCGGTCCCCACCACGCACGTGATGGGGACCCCAGGCGGCGGAGGCAGCCTTTCCACGAGAGGCAAAATGCGCGTTTCATAAGGGCAGACCCCTTGTGGGAACTCAATATCCCTTAGGAAACGCGCCACGTCCGTGCTCGAATACGAGGCATTGGGCGTGACTACGATGGGCCTGGCCCCATCAAACACTGCGGGCGAGGGCATTAACCACAAGTTGCTAGAGGAGCTCCTCTGCTCCTCCCTGACTAGCAAAGGGTCCACTAAGGGCACGCCCAACGTGGTCCCCGATGCAAAAGTCAGCATTTCTTCAACTGTCCCGCCCCACGGGGCGGACAGGGAGATCAAGTGTTTGACACGGTGGCGCCAGGAGGCCGGGGCCCGGTCGAGAAGGTGGAGGGCGAAGAGGCCGCCTAAGCTGTGCGAGACGAGGATCACCGGCTTCCCTCCGTTGGAATCGCTCGCCGATTCGATCAGAGTTTTGAGGTTGTCGAGGAATTCGGAACCGACATTGCAAGGGTGGCCTTGGGCAGCCAATCCATAGCGAAAATCATAGGGTGCGCCGAAGAGGTTTTGGCCGGAAACATAGCCTATTTCTTCCAAGGATCTCACTAGGGATTCCATGTATGATGTTATATATCTGAAAATTGCAATAGTGAGACTTTGTTTCACATACTTAGATAATACAATTAATCCAATTCAAGTATGAATGAATTAGAGCTGGCAAAATGGGTCCGGCCCGATGGGCCGGCCCAGCCCGCCCGTGTTTAGGGCTGGGCTGGGCTGTACAAAATATAGGCCCAAAAATAATCGGGCCTAAAAAGCCCGCCCAATCAACCCGTCGGGCTGATTGAGCCCGGGGTTTTCGGGCTAAAAAGCCCGCCCGATTGAATTTATAGAATTTATTTTTATTAATTTTATTTTAATTAAGTATTCTATTTTTAATTTTATTAATCCTAAAATTCTATCTATCCAACCGCTACACCACCCTGCAGCTGCTTTTATTATGCTCCAATGCATATTTCCCAAGAGCAATTTGTTTGGATCTCAATAAAAAAGAAAGAGTAATATGTTTGGATTTGCAGTGGTGTATACCTTCAAAATCTTTCCTCCTTCCCTAATGTAACCATAAATCTGAAATGAGGAGATTAAAACGTTTGGTGTTAAAATAGAATTGCTTTTGTTTTTTGCATCCGATTTTCCTACTCTTGCCCCGAAATAATATGTTTCAATGGAAAAAAATGGATTTGATATGATTGGACGTAGGATATTGATTCTGAAAACCTTTAGTTGCATGGAATAGGATTTCAAATATGCAATTTAATTTCATATTTTTAAACAGTAAGCTTCATAGTTGAGAATGGAGATTTTGTATTTAATTTTAGTTTATTTAATTTTTTGTAAAAATAAAAATAGGATTTAGGGAAAAAAAATTATTGGACGGGTTTGGCCCGACCGCCCGATAGTCCGATTGAGGCTGGGCTGGGCTTGAAAATTAGAAGCCCGGTCAATTTCGGGTCGGGCCGACCCGGCCCGATCAATCTCAAAAGCCCGCCGGGCCGGGCCGGGTTGGCCCGACCCGCCCGTTTTGCCAGCTCTAATGATGGCATGACAAAGTGGAACAAATTAAAGATACGGAGGCATGCAGTTTTAAATAAGTAAGATGTTAATTGAACAAGTGGACGGATTTTCAGCTTACTTGAGATTGGGATCAAGATAGAGAAGCGAGTCAGTAGAGCCAAAAGAGGGGACTCGAGTCTCAACACCAGGGGCATTATGGTAATCATCAAGATGAGGATCATAATAAATCTTCATCCTCTCACTGAAACATTTGGTGAAGGGTCGGAGCAGCACACTCGGGTCGAACCAGATCCTGAACCACCCATCCGGGTCCTTGTTCAACGGATACCACCGGTTGCACAGCAGGCTTGACGGCTTGTACGTGCCCGTCAGCCGGGCTTCCAGCTGGTTGCCGCCGGCTCCCGGTATTAACACCACCGGGTGCAGCGCCGATGATGCTCTGCACCAGGTGTATAACACCATGGCCAATGAAAATACGGCCACTTTTGAATGTGAATTATGGGAGCTCATGCTTTTTGTCTGTGTGTAGTGAGGTACTAAAGCGTTGGAAGATTGTAGGGTTTTTTATGTGTTTGGATTTGTGGTGGGGAAGCCTTCACGTTTTCATAGCTGAAGACAAACTTCCACCATTAGTTTTGCTCTTCATTTTAGGACCGCTACTGTGAATAGCAATCACTCTATTCTAATTTTTCTTTTTAGATATTTAATAAATTTTAGATATGAAATTGATTAAAAATTTAGAAAAAAATTAGAATGAATGAGAATTGAGAAAAATTAGAATAGAGTGATTATACGACGCCATATAAGATAGGATATCCATATACAAATTTTTTCTAAATTTTTAATCAATCTCCATATCTAAAAATCATTAAATATCTAAAATCATTATATTAATATTGGAGCTAGACTCTCTTCATAGTGGGCAGGGAACCGAGCTAGATCCTCTTGATTTTAACTGTAAACGAGAGTAGGAACACACTGAACACAACAAATGAGGATAATCCAAATAAAATAATAGCAAAATATAAAATTCTATTTAACATAGCATTTAGCCAATTATCATAATTAAAACAAAATAATTCCAACGTATATGATTCTCCTTAATTGATATGAGTCTGATGTTATTAATTCTATTTCTTTTTAACATAGCATACGTATATGATTTTTCAAGTTTCAACGTGTGTGTGTCTATATATATATATAACCATTAAATTCAATTATTAACATTTTTTTTCCTTCAAATATGCATAGAAATTAAAACTATTATAGTAAGGGTGTTTATATTCTCTCATTTAGAAAGGAAACTAAATAGACGATTGAATATGATTTCAAATTTAATGATATTGTTTAAAATTTGAGACGATCTTTCAAGTTTTAGAGATGATGCTTATAAGTAAGAGATGAGATTACCAAGACTCAATTATGATCTTTCAAATGTTCACAAGTCAGTTATGATCTTTCAAACTTCCAGACAAGATGATACTCAAAACTCAGTTATGGTATTTCAAGTTTCAGACAAGATGATGCTCAAAACTAAGTTATGATTTTTCAAGTTCCACACAAGAGGGTGCTCAAAAGTCATAGATGACATGTCAAGCTCCAAACGAGATTATTCTCATAACTTAATTACAGTTTCACAAACTCTAGACAAAATGATACTCACAAGTAAGTTATAATCTTCAAGTTCCATACAAGATAATGCTCAAAAGTCAGATGTGGTATTTCAAACTCCAGAGAATATGATTTTCAAAAAATTTACGTTCAAATGTCATATGTGGCCTTTAGAGCTCTAGATAATAATATGGTCTTATTATGTTCATATGAGATGATACTCAGATGACATATTATTAATTAAATTATTTCTTATCCGCCAAATTTAAAAAAATTGTACAAACTTAATAAATATTATCGACAACAGATGCGACACATCATATCATACTTCAAATTTACAAAAAAAAAATCTTTTAAAATCTTTAATCCCACATCAACTTTTTGTAAACTTCATAAATTGAATATTTATATAAAAAAGTATTTCTATTATCACAACCTACATTTAATTGGCGAAAGTGATTGAGATTAACATTATTTCAAATATTGTACTATTAATTTAATTTGATCATATCAAATTATTAAAGTAATAATTTATATATAAATTATTTCATATGTTATAATAATAAAAATAATTATAAATAATGACATAAAATAATTCCCGTCGAAATGATTTCGACGGGTTAGACGCTAGTTAATTAGCTATATAGGATAACTTCATCATTTTAATATACTAATATTTAATGTATTTTTAAAAAAAAAATATTACGATTTTTGAAAAAGTTTAATTAACCTAATACCATACTTACATGACTTATTTCAAATTTAATATCTATACCTATTATAAAAGAGTCTTATTTTACAAAATTTGATTTTCCTAATATGTCCCTATTTTTAAATTTATTTTAAGGATAATAATGTAATATCATAGTATTGTTATCGTAATCCATTTTTTTTAAAGTTAATTATTACTAATATAATTATGAACATACAAGAATTCCACTCCAATCATAATTCTAAAGATTTTATCACATTATTTATTATTTGAATCCAAGACTTATTCTTTTTTTTAATACAAATTTTCGTTATCCTTTTACGAAAATATAATTAATAAAGTTAAATCTTATTAAATTACATGACCAGATCAAACCAGCCCAATCCACCCATAGAGAGCTTTAGAGAAATGACTTAGAAATTAGTCAAGTTTTGGATTAGATATTGACTCACGATATCATTCTCATCTCTCACACTAATTTCTTTTAGGGAGATTCTATTCATAGCCCCTTTTTACTCTTCATAGCCTTCTATTTAATAAATAATAAAAAAATATTTATAAATGTACTATTTTACCCTATAATCCCAAATTAAAATAACATATTATACATAGCCATAGGAAAAATTAAGAAAAGAAGAACGAGCACAGCTCCATAGATCAAATAGCCTCTCTTCCAGGCCCTCCCAACTCGTCTGTAGAAATCTTTTCTCCTGACAAAGCGGTCCAAATCGTCGTTGATGATCTCTTCTTGAGGTCCGGCTTGCAAGGTGTCGAAATTGGGAGGGTGCTCGAGGTTGATGGAATCCCAAACAAAAGAAGAAGAGTAGGAAGCGGCGCAGGGAGGGTGTGGAGTTTGACCACTTTTTTCTGAGTTCTGATGATCTTGGCCCGGTCGAGCACGAAGGGGATGTATGAATCGAGCACCATGTCTATGAATTTCTTGTCGAAGCTGAGCTCGAAGTACTTCTTCTCGGACTCGATGAGAACGTTGTCGGAGTCCTCGTCAATGACTTTGGAGCTCTTCTTGCACTCTTCGTTGACGAAGCGCCACTAGAGGGCGATGTCGTGGTAGAAGTCAAGGATCTTCTCGCACTTGGCGAAGCGGATGGAGAGGGCAGGCTCCTTGTAGAGCTTGCTGATCTTCAGCCGCTGGATGACGAGCCGAACGTGACTGCACAGGTACGTCTCGGCGGTTGAGTAGATTTCGTTGGAGGACATACCGTCGCGCTCCTCGATCACGACCGTCGCCTGGGTGGGCCGGGGGGAGAAGTAGCGGCGGAGGAGGTCCAGGAGGAAGTGATGGGCTGTCGGGGGAGGAGCTGGTTCAGCATCATCTGGACCAGCATGATGAAGGCGGAGATGGAGGCGTACATGGTGAAGATCGAAGACGCCACCGGCATGCTCGATATCGACACGGCCATGGCTGCTCTTTTACTTTTTTTACTTGTTTTAATTTAATCTGTTGAAGAGGGTGAGCGATTTAAGGTCACGTCAACAACTAAAAAGGAATTGGGGCTAAGGGGTAATTAAGTCTTTGTATTAATATTTTTAATATTTTATTAAATAAGGGGCTACAAACAATAAAATGGGGGCTACAAATAGAATCACCCTTTCTTTTATTAGTTTCGTTGACCAAGATTTTGACTCAAGTATATCAGACATCTACTTACTATTCTTTATGAAACAATAAATATGTATTGCAAATAAAACAATCTATTGGATGTTTAAATAGAAAAGCACATTTTGTTGACGTCATCAATATAAAGGTTATTTCATTAAAAACTATTCATCTAATTAATTTGCAATTTCGATTTAAAGTTTTTATAACACACCAAATAAGTATATATTGATGCATTTTTAAGTTATTTTATACTAATTTTCTAGAGTGTTAGTTTAATTTTTTTTTTCTTTTTTTTTTGAGAGGGTTTAAGTTCTATTTTTAAATATCCTACTAAAATTCTATATATCATTACTACAAATATTATTTTAAATTTATATATTAGTATATATTAAAAGTTTTGAATATGATCACATTAATATATCATAAAATAAAAAATAATTTAACCCTTCGAATAAAGAATATTTGAATCAATGTAATTACTTAAGGATGTGATGAATTACATATAGGATAACACATTTTTAGAATGTGCACTTTATTGTGAATGAATAATATAACACACAACTTTATGCATCATTTCTCCAATTTTGACAAATTAAAGATGTTAATTAGTAATTACCATTGGAACAATTAATATATTAAAATTCTTCGATTTTGATTATAAATTTAATTTGTTTATTGAATCGAAGTATCTAAACTATACTAATTATCATTAGAACATGCATCATGCCAAACTATGATCAAGTAATAAATATAAGGGGTATTAGCCTATAAATATCCAAACTTTTTGTATTTTCTGGTTTTGCACCTCAACTTTAAAATCTGCCTATAAATACTCAAACTTTGTATTCTTTCCAATTTTGCACCTGCCGAATTTTTACCTCCAAATCGTTAATGAGATGCATGACAACCAGATTGAGAAGGAAGTTTGAAATTCATAACAAAACAGATAAGTTTGTTGTCAATGTCGGATTTAGAACATGTAATTATAGATTCGGGATGTCAATTCGGGTGCCATGTTAGCAACGACTTGGGGGTAAAAATTCGTTGGGTGGAAAATTAGAAAGACTACAAAGTTCAGGTATTTATAGGCAGATTTTAAAGTTGAGGTGCAAAACCATAAAATGAGAAAAGTTCGATTATTTACAGGCCAATACCCCTAAATATAATTAATTGGATCTTGAATAATTAATATTTTGTTATTGTTTTGATATCATCTTTTAATTTATATACTATAGATTATAGATGTTATAACCTCTTGTAATATTCAATTCTTTTAAGAATGTGGAATGAGTTAGATTTGTACTTAAAAATCTCTTAGATTTTGATTTTTTTTTTTTGTCAATTATATCGATATTATTTGTGTTATAGGTTTTTTTTTTCTTTTTTAGTTTATGTTGGAAACAAGCTAATTGTATGGTTTTATATTATCAAAGAATTTTCACTATTTTTTATGAAGTTAGAACATAGACCCGATTGACTCAATCAGTTATAGACATGACATCCAATCTACTGACCACCAAGTTTAAGATATATGAAAATGCATAATTCGTATGGTTAACTTTGCTAAGATTTTGCTGGATTAAATGAAGTAATTAAATTTAAGTAAAGATTAATTTCACGAACTTTATTTAGCTTAAAGATTTCTTTGAATATTGGAAAAAGCCCTGAGCTATATCTGAATATGAGACTCAGTCAAGAGTTAAAGTACAATCAATGCAAGTGTGAAGATAAGTGTAGATACTACAATATTAATTATATTTTTAAGTGCAATCAATGCAAGTGTGAAGATAAGTGTAGATACTACAATATTAATTATATTTTTGTTAACTTTACACATAGGCCTATATTGCATTTACAATGAAAATTTAGTAGCTATTAACAATCTACAAGATAATATATAAAATGAATTTAAAAAGACTTGAGACAAATATTAAAATAATCAATTTGCTTAAGCAAAGATTAATTCTAACCACATAAATAAAAATATAATAATAATAGTCACTACTATAAAAAAAAATGCCCTTTTATAAATATATACTCTCTCTGTCCATGATATCGTTCCACTTTATGAATTGCATGAGTTTTAAGAAAGTGGTGAATATCAGTTGATAGTAGTGAGTATTGTTATGATCAGTGAAGTTTGACTCCCACTATTATTGTAAGTACTGCTATAAATGAAAGTAGAAATAATATTGTGGACGGACCAAAATGTCAAAGTGAAAACAATATCGTGGATGGAGAGAGTATTTTTTATTTTTACAAAATAAATTCTGAAATAGGTTAAAACTATGAAATTAACTTTTACATTTTGTGTTATTTTACAAAGTTTTGTACATTTTTAACTGGTTTTTTTAGTTATCATCTCTTTTTATTTAATAATCGCAGGCCATCTTCACTTTGTATTAAACGCCTTTCAATATTATAATGAACTCATATATGTAGCTTTCCTTTAGGATATTAAATTAATTAAGATAAAACAAATATAATTGTTAATTGTAAAAATAGAATCGTAATTTTCAGTGTTTTTAGAAAGAGGACTATACATTATTGAATTTGAAAATGAAGACTATAACTTCAATTTTTTATATTTACACTCCTATGTCGAAAATTGCCAAAAAATTGACATGGCACGGCCACATCAGCAACGGGCTCTAGGTGGCACCAAAAGCCCGAATAATTGATTTTGGGTCCAAAACAGGAGTGTAAATGTTAAAAAGAAAAAGTATAGTCCCCATTTGCAAATTCCGTAACATATAGTCTTTTTTCTGAAAATTCTGAAAGTTACTGTCTTATTTTAACCATTAGGTCCGCCAACTTAATTTCAATAATTTTTGGCCCACTTTGACAATTGCGAATAATCTTAATTGACCTTACTTTAATTTCGTAAAACTGACTATTGAATATAAATACATGATATACATCGTACAAATTCGTACCAGTCATTGCGCGCAAGATCAGAGTAAACCTGGTACGAACTGGTACAAGTCTATCGAATATAAATATATGGTATAGTTATTATAAATTTGTATTAGTCGTAGCATATATGCAACATCAAAGTACACCTATTCGTACATGTCATACTAGATCGTTGTGTGCCATAACTAATACAAATAGTCTCCATTTTTACCATGTGTACCAATGACTGGTGCTTCTAATTGGAATGATTGGTGCTGATCATTTCATCTATATCACTATAATATGGCTACAACTTTGTCCTTGTTTATTCTGGGGGCGATTTTGTCTAAATTTCTATAAATTGGCCACAATTTATTAAATTTAAGTTGGCGATCACCTTTTAATATCCACTATCTATAATAACTATCTCAAATTTCACCTCCTTATGCATCATTGAAGCTTTAATTTTCTAAATAATGCCATTTATTTATAATCAGGCATATCAAATAAATTGCTTAATTAATATTCAAATAAATTGTTATGTTTAATTAATGTTCACATGTAACAATATAAATTTATTCCTCGAGAAGGTTAGATTACAATACCTTGTACAGAAAAGAAACACTAAATCACTACAATATAAAAGTTACATTTAAAAGATTTAATTTTGATTGTATAAAATTTCTAATCCTAAATATATGAAGTTCGAAAACTTGAGAATGGAATAAGCAGAACTATTACATTGTTGCACAAGAAGAAAAAGAAATCGAAGAAGAAGAGGAGGATAGAGAACAAACCAAAAAACTAAAGAAACAAACGGAATAAAAGAAGAAGAGGATTAAAATATGATATTTTTATTTAATTAAGTAATGTTTTGCTATAGGTTTCGTAAATACATAGTGCCAAAAATATTATATTTAAATTACTTTTTGCAATTTTATATAAAAAATTCAAAAAGGATAAAAAAAAGAGAATAAAATTGAATTAAAAGGGTAAAATTGTATCTTTCATATAAGTAATATGTATTTTGTTATTCTTGTGACTACTATTAATTTTTTTTATTAAGTAAAATGGTTATTTAAAGGTATTGACACAAAAGAAGAAGGAGACTTTCCTAATTACTCTTCTTGAAATTTAAAGTACGAATAACATATAGTGAACTCTGTATTCTATAAATATGACATATATATAATAATCGTGGATAGCCACAATAACATTAGCTTCATGATAAAAATATTCACAAAATCTCCTGTACACCCGGGTGTACGGTACACCTAGGTGTACAATGTCATTTTGATAACATGATAGTGTTATTTAGTATTAGTGTCATTTTAATATAGTATTAGTGTCAATTTGAGATAGTGTTATTTATATAACATGATAGTGTCATTTATAAAACAAAATAATGTTAGTGTCATTTCAAGGTAGTGTTAGTATCATTTACATCCAGGCGTACGGTACACCTGAGTATACAATAGACCACCTCAAAAATATTTTAATGGATTAGTGTGGGGCTATATAAGATGATTATATATAGGAGGAAATAACTTTTTTGCCCTGTAACTAGAAAAATATAATATGTATATTTTCTTCATTTAATTTTGCTTAATTAGATTAATTATAGTAATAGATTATTACCATCACTCAAAAACAATTTTGAGGGTCCAAATTGTACACATATATAAGATTTTGCTTCATTCTTTATTTTCATTTTTTTAGAACCATCATCACCTATTTGTAAATATTTATTAATGTCGATAATCAACAATTAATAGTATATACTCGTTTAAAAAATAGTATTATATTAACTTTTTTGTCATTAAATAATATTACTATTTTAAATAAATTAAACATGTTAAATAAGAGGTAATACGTGCAACACACGTAAACTCTGCTAGTAAGATAAAATTGGACTTCAAGTTTATTCTACAATTGGGAATGTCAATAAAAATACAAAAGTTACGAAACTCGATTACCAGACCATTCTAAATCTAAATCTAATGAGCAAGCAACATATCGACGACCTGTGCCATAGTAGGCCTTGCATTTCTATTCTCTTGTGCACATTGCAACGCCACTTTTATTAGATTCTCCAACCCAGCCACATCATATTCACCCAATTCCACGATTTGGTCAATCCAGTTTGAAACCGACGACGACCCCCCTTCATCTCTCTCCAAAATTCCACCATTTTGATCACTATCAAAATTAGGGATCTTTCCCGTCACCATTTCAAGCACGACGATCCCATAGCTATACACATCAACCTTTGCAGTTATGGGTAAATTATACACCCATTCAGGCGCCATGTAACCTCTCGTACCACGTATCGTCGACACATTCAAATTCTCAACTTCACTTCTCTTCAGCTGTTTAGACAACCCGAAATCCGCCACCTTTGGCTGGTAATTCTCATCCAGAAGTATATTATGTGGCTTAACGTCGCAGTGCAGAACCCACTCCAAGCACTCTTCGTGCAAATATGCCAACCCTTTTGCAACCCCTACTGCTATTTCAAACTTTTTTCTCCAATCCAGTTTCTTGGACCTTAGATTTTCTGTTAAACATCCATTCCCCAAGTACTCATAAACAAGTAATCTGTGCTTCCCCTCTGCGCAATAGCCCCAACGCTCGATCAAATTGGCATGGTTCAACCTCCCTATCAGGCTGACTTCAGCAAGAAACTCTGCTTCTCCTTGGTTGGCTTCATTGAGGCGCTTGATTGCTGCTACTCTGTTATCCGACAACACGCCTTTGTACACCACGCCGCTGCCTCCCCGCCCAATCTCTTCACTGAAATTACGCGACGCCTTCTTCAGCTCGGCGTATGTGAACCTCGTGAACCCTGTGGCCACCTGGAAGTAACCTTGCTCGCGTAGCTTCTTACCACTTGCGCGCGTCTTGTACAAGAATAGCAGCACGCACACCAACTCAAGCGCACCAAGCGCACCCACGCACCATGCCAATGACCTCAACCAACCGTGTTTGTTCTTCCTCGTGTATGGTCTTTGGATTTCCACGACGGGGTTGGTGCACTGGAGTTGGAGTTGGACGAGCTTGGTCTCATCTGATGCTGGAGGCAATCTAAGGTATATCCAATATTCGAATCCTGATGATTGATATCCGTTGAACAAAAGTGTTTTGGGGTAGCAGTTGTAAAAACCTCTGTCCGGATCGAACTTGTATTGGAAGCCTTTGCATTCGCAGTAACTCAAGCAGCGGTTCTTGCACTGTTCCAAGGTCTGGTTCTGGAAGAAGCCAATGTCGTAACCATAAAACTCTGCGTGGTTAATACGCGAGAAAACGTCATCGCTAGCGTTATTCTTACACGGGGTTTGATCAAAATCCGGCACGCATCCCTGCGACCAGTCGCTGCTGTCCTTAGGCTTGTAGCGCGGTAAGCAAGAGCAGCGGCGGCCCGAGGCAGGACTGTAATTGCACAAACTGTTAGCACCACAGATGCCGTGAATATTGCATGGCTGCATCGGGAGTTGCCAGGTAACTTCCCACGTGTTTCGGCGCGCGTTTAAGGAGTAAACCCGAACGATGCCATCAACATCCAACTTCATCCTTCTCCGAGGCCCCACGCCCAAGTCCGACGTATTAAACTTGAAATCATCCGTTGAGGAGAATCTGCCGTACAGATCAAGCACGGCGGTTTTGCTACTGTTGTAGGTGGATCGGCCTGCTTCCCAGCTGTTTTTCCACGGCACCGGCCAGAACACGCTCGTCATCTCAAATCCGGAGTACATGAGACGAAGGACGTTGTCGTTGTCGAAGTAGAGCTTGTAGAAGCCGGAGGATTGATTCGTGAGGCTTCTCGATGAGACCAGCTCCGCTTTCGCGGTGAGTGCTTGCTCGGGAAGAAGAGTGTGCGTCGGTGAATCGAAGCTTCGCCATATTACACGAGAGGTGTTTTTTTCATTGCGGAGAACGAGATCGCCGTTGTCGTGGAGCTTCAGCACTACCACCTCGGCGGCGGATGCGGTGCCGCTGGTCCACACAGTGAGCTGACCGGCATCTCGGAGGATGAGGCTGCCGGAGTGCAAGAGAGACAGCTTCGTGTGTTTGCCGCTCACCGGTTGGTCCCGGTTCGCCATCCAAACCACGGTTTGATTTCCGTTGGCCTCACGAGCGTGAGTGAACCAGATGGAAAAACAGTAGGCGTTATCGCCGACGGCGTAAAAACCGGCGGTGAAAATGCCCATTGGTGATGAGACCAACACGTCATGGGGTGAAGAGAGGGATGAACCTTGAGTTAAACTTGTATAGGTTTTGGAGGAGGATGAAAGTGGTAAGAATATTGGAATCAAAGTTAGGATAACAAGTTTGGGAAGATGAACTTCCATTGCTATAGTTTACTGGTATTTTGGATTCAAACGATACTAGTATATTTATAAGCCATTCCGTTTCATTCTTAATATATCTTTTAAATTTATATTTTGACATGTATATTTGTATGAAACATATTTTATTATTATTATGATTAACATATTTTTTTATTCATTTTTTTACTCAAAATATAAAATGCATTTTTTTAAATAAAAAAATGTTATCAACTTTATATAAACAATAGTCTAATGTATGAATTGAAACTGATGCAACCCATTACATAATCATATATAATAAGATTTTACGTATTTGTTTTATATAATTTGTTCTCTTTTTCTCTTTCATGTTCATATTTTTTTTCTTATTTATTGTACATCAACAATAAATAATTGATTTTTTTTCTAACTTATATATTGTCCACTAACTAATTGATTTTCTTTTTCTAATTTATATATACACAAAAAACGTTATGTCCAGATCATTGAAATTATGTATTTAACTAATACTATAATTATTTACAGTATAATTACGAATACAATGAAAAATATGTAGCTTTGATGAGATCAGTAGTGTCGAAGATTTTGAAGAGACAGATGCCAATTGGGGTGAGGCACTGGATAGTGGGGAGGCGGACCGTGGATGACATAAAGAACAGAAAATTTGGCATGATCTTTTTGTTGGTTTTTGCTATCATTGTTCTATTCGTTCTTCTTCTTCTTTTTTTTTTTAATCTTTATAAATTATAATAGATGAGTACTCTTTTTCCTTTACTAGTAATTTTTCCTATTGAGTTTTCACCAAAAAAAATTTAATGAGGCTCGGCCTTTAATTAGCATCTCTGTGCTTTCAAGAGTTTGCTAGATTTTCTTTTTCGTTTTTCTGCTTTTATATAATTTATATTTCATCAACAATACAATGAAAAATATAAATATTTATTGAGTAGATAAATATTTTATTGATGCATTTAAATACATCAATAAAATATTTATCTACTCAATTATATTTATAACTTTTAATAAAATAAAATAATTTCATTCAATTCCTAAACTTTATTTCTAACTACTAATTATCGAAAATGAATCAAATAAAAAATCACAATTCTATTCAAAACATAGGAATCACCCAATAATTATCATTCTTTTTTCCTTTTCATTTCAATCCATTTCTGTCTCGTTCCATTCCGTCATACCGTCCCGTTTCAAATGATACTATTTCTATTTTGAGTTGTCCCACTTCAAATGACCCAACTCAAATTTAAAAATATTTAACACTATTTTTCAAATTGTCTCATCACCACTTTACACCTTTATCACACATTTTATTTCATCATATCACCTCATTAGTGAGCAAAGAACGAAATGAATTGTTTCTTAGTCCGTATGTAAACTTGAGAGTGACGTATATAGTTTGCTTTTACAAGTCTTATTTTGTTCGCCTATTCGGTCTTTTTAGTCATTACGTTGGAGACTTGGACTTGGGTGGAAGACGTTGAACTTTTACAAGCATTTTAATTTGGATGTGTTTTAATCTTTTTTTAATAAATTATTCCATCCGTCCCATTTATCTTAATACACTTTTTTTTTTTTTTAATTTGTCTCATTTATAAAAGCTCTTTTTAAAAATAGTACACAGTCCCTACTTTTTTTACACATATAAAATAAATGAGTCATACCCATTTTACATTGTTAACCTTTTATTCTTAATTTTCGTGTCCAAAACAAATGTGCCAAGGTAAATGAGACAGATAGAGTAATAAATAAATAAATGAATTTAAAGACAACGTGAATATAAACTCGAATGTTAGTAAATACTAGATAAATGTATTGTAAGTGGTGAAATAATCCAATTTACTTTAATATTTTGTGGTGGGGTGGTGTCTATATAAATAAAAGATACACACTTTTATGAAAGAGTAAAATTTTGAAGTAGCCAAAATGAAGCATAAAACATAATTTATGATCACACATTGAAAAAACACAAATTTTGGCCATTTTTATTGATTTAGACGTTTTTACCCTTAATGAGGCGGACCGGGTAGGATCAGGCACGCGGGTCGCGTGCCGGGTCGGGTTAGGCACTTATGACACTATTAGTGTCATAAGTGCCAAGATTTTACTTTGGTTTATTTTGGATTTCCGTTGGCACTTATGGCCATAAGTGCCAACGAAAATCCAAAATAAAACCAAGTAAAATAATCATTTTGGGCACTTATGACACTAATAGTGTCATAAGTGCCATATATATATGCAGCACAAATACAGAAACAACAACATCATTTAAATCCTAAATGGAACATCTAAACCCTAAATGGATAATCTAAACCCTAAATGGATAATCTAAACCCTAAATGGAACATCTAAACCTCAAATGGATAATTTAAACCCTAAATGGAATATCTAAACCCTAGGGGGAAGTGTGCATTTATGGCACTAATAGTGCCATAAGTGCCATACGTGCAGCACACAGATCAGATCAGATCTGCCATGGCTGAAATTGAAGGAGGCGGCCGATGGAGGAGGTGGCGCAACGATCAGATCAGATCCACCGCCGCCGCCTCATCAGACCAGATCTGCCGCCACCGCGCGCTGGAGAGAGAGAGAGAGGGAGATGAGAAAGAGAGAGGAGAGAGTGGCAGCCGCTGAAGAGAGAGAGATGGAGGATCTCCTCCACCACCGCCGCGAAAGCTCCGACGAATTCTCCAAGCTCGGCGCCGCTGCCGCGCAGCCGCTGGAGAGAGAGAGGGAGGGAGATGAGAAAGAGAGAGGAGCCGCTGGAGAGAGAGAGAGAGGGAGATGAGAAAGAGAGATGAGAGATGAAAGAGAGAAGGGTAGAATAGTCATGACATACAAAAAATGGCCAAAATTTATGTTTTTTCAAATGGTGGACAAAATTTGATATTGTATGTTGAATAGGGCCATTCGGCCCTATTGTTTCTTTATGAAACGTGTTAAAATAACAAAAATATACACTTTTATAGAAACAAAGCGAATAGTTATAACTCTAACTGAATGCAATGAACTCTAACTAATTATTTTAAATTATATTAAAATATATTCCCTCCATCTCACAAAAAATATACTCATTTTGGTATTTTGGATCGTCTCATAAAAACAAACCTTTCTATTTTTGCACATTACTCCATCATAATCCCTTTGCTTTTTTCTCTATTTTTCATAAAGGAAACTCAATTTCCACGATCACAATAATGCCCTTTTATCTCATATTTTTTAAAATTTGTGTCGTTTTTAAATGAATATGTTTTTTTAGACAAAAAATAACAATAAATTAAAATTAAGAAAATAATAAAAAATAAAGATAAAAATAAAATTAAAATTAAACATAAGCATGAAGTGAGACAGTGAAAATAAGACAGCAAGTAAAGTCATATTCGAATTAGGTGGAGTAGGCAAAACTTCTGACACGGCTGTCCGACGTATTGACTCAACTCAACTAGACTTTGCTTTTACAAGTCTTTAGTATTTATTATTGAAAATTTAAAATTTTAAAAATTATATACCCTAACTTTGAATTAATGAACCCAAATAATCTATTATTAATTCAAACAAATATAAAAAAATAATTATAAACTCTAAATGGATGAGTGAACCCTTATTAATTATCTTTATATTATATAAAATCATAATAAATTAAAATTGAATAAGAAATAATTTAAAAATATAAAGAAATGAAGAGCGGTACATATGGTACACACTATATTTTGGGACAGGGGATCCCATTTGCTCCCCACATGGGGGGACTTACCCACAACTTTTGCGAGACCTTGGGTGCAATATGTTTATGTGTAAAGACTTCAGATTGAAGCTTCGTACAATGAATCGATCATGTTACATGGTGTAATATATTGCACTCAAATTTTTATTTTATTAATTCGGATGTAATTAAGAATAAATATTTTGGATTCGAATTTATAATTATGCGGGTTTTATAAATTTGAAAATTATACAATTCCTTTTAAATTTATAAACTCATATACATATATATAACCATTTAAAATTCAATAAGAATTGATTTTACTACTCATTCTGGTTTCAAATCAATTTATTGTAATATCCATCATTACTTGAACTATATAACTTTATAAAATATATAAACTAACAAATATAAATTATTACCTTAATTAATTATTCGTCTCAACAAAAATTTGAACAATACAAAATAAATACTGATAATAAATATATAAATAAATAAAAAGATTAAAAATGTTAAAAATTTCATATAGAAACATCAACTAATATGGTGCTACAAAATTTCGAATACATATAGTAATAAGTTTATATAAAAATACTATAGTTCGTTAATTTTTTTTTTCTCATGATTTAATTTCTTGTTAGATTTTATAAAAATTATAGTTTATAATACAAAGTATCCCAAAAAATTCTTAGGATTTCAGACGGAGCTTTTTGACGGAGATCGGTGTTCATGCAACGTTGTCGACGAAATGAGGCGTCCGAGCAAAGCTTTCCGGCGTTCGTGCAGCGGTGTCGAGGGAGTGCAGATCTTTTCGACGAAGAGCGGCGGTTCTACGGCATTTTCAAAAGGGTTCCGGGTTGTAATCGGCTTCAAAAAACGTCACCATTTTTGTGATTACAAGGAAGTTAACTTATTGTTAATCATTTTCACAATTTAATTAAAAAGAAATTAGAATTTTTTTTAGGAGATTCATTATCTGTTACATTTGAGTTTGATTTGTGTATTGTCGAATTTGTCTTTCTTCGTGCAAGTGGTGTATTTTGCCCATTGTTTTTCACGATTAAGCTCATTTTGATACAATTTCATGGGGATTTGAACGTTTTGTTTGGAATTAATGTATGTTTGGGTTTAAATCGGTTTTCACGTTTAATTAATTTGGCACAACTAAAGTAAGGTAAAAAAATTAGCTATTATTTACTTGCACGACTAAACAAAACATTCACACTCCCAAATTCCTTAAATTGCAAGATTCGATATTGAAGCAACTATGGGGTTTAAAATCTAATGCCACATACTTCGATGCTAGTACAATTTCTCATCCAAAATAATATAATTTTGATTTCCAAAAATCGTGTTGTGGACGATTGTAAGATGAGGCTTTTAATTTTTTAAGAATTGTCAATTGTGGTTCCTTAAAAAATAGAAAGGTTATATAAGAAGTTTGTTAGTTTATGCACAAGACATTTTTTTGTGTTGCCATGGATGATGTTTACTAATTAATAGTCATATAATATTACGGGCCAAATTATTTGATAGACACACCACATTGTGGTTTGGAAGACGGAATGAGATTCAGTGTACTATATTTTATGTCCCAACTTGTGTCCCACTTTCAATTTTACTTATTTTCTTATATATTTTTTCTTCAATTTCAATTTTATATGCTTTAGTTTAATTTTGTGATTATTAACTAGGGTTTATTCCATTAAATTAGGTTATATAATTATTTTTTATCATTTAATTTCATTTTTATTACCTAATAATTGGTTGATAAATTTAAAGTCATGGTATATACTTTTTAAAAAATTTAATTTTTTGAAATAAAATTGAAGTATAGTTCATAGTATTATAATAAATTTTATTTTTATAAAAAATATTTTTAAAATAATAAATATAAGAATGGGACATAGTGGTACACATAAAATTGTGGGACATTGGATTTCATCCTTGGAAGACATAATTAAGTGGATGAGTTTAATGTTTTATGATTTTTTTAATATTAAATAAAGAAATTTAAAGGTCGCCCTCTGAGAAACTTGAACCCAAAACCTTTGACCTTAGGCCTTAACCACTTACCGCTTAGCTTAACACAAGCACTGATGAAATGTGATTTTTGAAGAATTGGAAGGTTAGATAAGATGTTTGGTATGCACAATAAACATTTTTATGTTGCACAGGATATTGTCTAATTATTAATAGGCACATAATTGCATATGTTGTATTCGTTTTTATAGTTGCACTTTACAGTAATTCGAAATGCACAATACATGTATTTGAAATACTCATGAAATGAAATTGTTGTTTTCTGCAAAAGATATGACTATGAAATGCACATGGCCATTAACCATATTGCCAGTACTACATGTGCATTTAACTTTATGTATTCCTACTTGCAATCACAACAAGTTTGCACAATGAATATTAGATATGCATTTGATCTATTCATAAATTCCTATTAGATATGCATTTGATCTATTCATAAATTCATACATCTAGTTTGCACATCATCATAATACCACATCAAACATTCATAAATTGGTACAGGCATGCACAAGCCCAAAAAATATCCATACCTCGAGTAAAACAAGCATCATTACAACAAGTTGCATATAACATACACATTCTTAATAATAACTATATAAAAACTGAAATTTAAAACATCCCTCCATTATATATCTTCCATAAAATTTATATATTTTTTTCTTCTTATTTGTTTATATATATAAAAATTTTAATCTCGCATTGTTCTTTTATAAAACTTCATTAAATAAAACTTTATATAGAATGATATTTTTATTATATCAACTAAATTTTGATATTTAATTGACAAAAATAATCTTATCATGTCAAATTAAATTAATTTAAGTTAATTATGACAGAAAGTAATTCCCGTCGAATTTCGACTGGTCACCATCGGTATAACATGAAAAGTAAACATTAAATTGATGGTAACAAAAACACCACAACTAAAATAAATAAATATACTAAAATCATATATCATGATTATAACTTCAAACATGCGTCGAATTTGGAGTTAAACTTGTATAGGTTTTGAAGGAGGACGAAAGTGGTAAGAATATATTAGGATAACAAGTTTGGGAAGATAAACTTCCATTGCTAAACAATTAGTGGGCTAGCCCATAAATAAATACACTCCCAAGTTTATTAATTAGTGGGCTAGGAAATTTCTATCATTGATAAACTTCCATTGTTTATTTATCATTAATAAAGTTAGGATAACAAGTTCGGTCTTTTTTATCATTAGACTTGGGTGGAAGACCGAGAACTTTTGCAAGCATTAATTTGGATGTGTTTTATTCATTTTTTTTAAAAATAAATAAACAAATTTAAAGATAACGGTAGAATCAACTCGAACTCAAAATCTTTGATCTTAGACACTAACTACTTTACCGTTAAGTTAACTCACACTGCTTTATTCATCTTTTGGTGTGCAATTAGATAGCTATTCTGTTTTTATTCTTAGTGAGCTAGGAATGAAATTATATTTTTCTTAGCCCATGAACTTGATAGGGTGGTGTCTATAAATGAAAAATGCACACTCTTATATCGAAATAATAAAAAGATGTGCACTCTTATGAAATAGAGCGAATAGTTATAAAACTCTAACTGAATGCGATGAACTCTAATTAATTATTTTAAATTATATTAAAATGTATTCCATCCGTCTCACAAAAATATACCCATTTTATCATTTTGGGCCGTCTCATAAAAACATATCCATTTTCATTTTTTAACACAATCCCACCACAATCTTTTTACTTTTTATCTATATTTTTGATAAAATAGAACCAAATTTTCACTCACACTACACTTTTATATATCTAAGATTCTTTAAAATTCGTGTTACTTTTAAATGAATATAATTTTTGTGAGATGGAGAGAATAATAAAAAAAAAATATGAAGTTGTTATAAACTAGAGAGAAACGAGAGAAAAGAGAAGAGAATATGTATTGAGCGTATTCAATATGAGGGCCAAAGGCCACTATTTATACAAGTAGGAAACTAGGGTTTTAGGGAGATTTCTTGGTCAACACACATAAGATATATCTTATAGATATATTTACAACACTTCCCCTTGATTGACCAATCCCTAAAACAAAAGTTGTTGCCTCATTAAAACCTTGCTAGGAAAACCCAATGGGACAAAACCTAGTCGAAGGAAAAAGAGTACAACTGCTTCCCCTGAACTTGAGATCATAGAAGATCTTTGAGTCGACGTATGCCGATCTCATGTACCAACTTTCTGAATGTCGATGTTGGTAATGCCTTGGTGAATAAGTCCGCCAGATTATCACTTGAGCGAATTTGTTGAACGTCGATATCGCCATTCTTTTGAAGGTCGTGTGTGTAGAAGAGCTAGCTTGGGAGAAATATGCTTCGTCCAATCGCCTTTGATGTATCCTTCATTGAGTTGCGCGATGCAAGCAATATTGTCTTCATATAAAATGATTGGTTTGGCCTTTGATGAAGCTAACCCGCACGACTCTTGGATATGACTCGTCACATTTCTCAACCATACACATTTCTTGACTTGTTTCGTGGATTTCAGAATGATTTGAGGATGTTGCAGTCAAGGTTTGCTTCACAGATTTTCATGATGTAGCAGTTCCACCACATGTGAAACGTATCTAGTTTGTGACTTAGCTTCATGTGGATCGGATAAAAATCCTGCATCCGAGTACCCCACTAGAGTATTATCAAATTTTTCTTGATAATATAATTCAAAGTCAATGGTACCCCTTTAGATAATGTAGAATGTGCTTAACACCATTCCAATGTCTCAAAGTGGGTACAACGCTAAATCTTGCTAGCAGATTGACAGAAAAAACTATATTTGGTCTGGTATTATTAGCCAGATAAGTCAACGCTCCAATTGTACTTAGATATGGTACTTCAGGACCAAGTATTGTTTCACCCTCTTCAATTGGTCGAAATGGATATTTCTTAGTATCAATAGATCTAACGACCATTGGTGATGCTAATGAATATGCATTATCCATGTAAAAGCATTTTAACACTTTTTCTGTATATGTGGATTGATGGATAAACGTTCCTCCATGGATACGTTCCATTTGCAAACCAAGACAAAACTTTGTCTTTCCCAAATCTTTCATCTCAATTCTTTCTTCAAATATTCAGCAGTTTTATTGAGCTCATCAGGAGTCCCAATTAAATTTAAATCATCAACATAAACTGCTATGATTGCAAATCCACTTTTGGTTTTCTTAATGAAAACACAAGGGCAGATATATTTATTCTTGTATCCTCTTTCAAAAGATACTCGCTTAGTCTATTGTACCACATACAACGAGACTATTTCAGCCCATACAACGATTTTTGCAGTTTAATTGAATACATTCTTTTGGGTTTTGACTGCAATCCTTCAGGCATTTTAAATCCTTCGGGAATTTTCATATATACGTCATTGTCTAATGACCCATATAGATAAGCAGTTACTACATCCATAAGGCGCATATCAAGCCTTTGTGACACAGCCAGACTAATCAAAATCTGAAAGTAATAGCGTTCATTACGGGAGAGTATATTTCCTTATAATCAATTCCTGGTTTTTGTGAGAAACCTTGTGCTACGAGTTTTGCTCTATATCTCGTAACTTCATTTTTCTCGGTTCTCTTTCTAACAAAGATCCACTTGTATTCAACATGGATTTTAGATTCCGGAGTTAGGGCTATGTATTCAAATACTTTCCGGTTATCACAGGAATTTAATTCCCTTTCTATAGCTTCTTTTCACTTTGGCCAATCAAGTCTCTGTTTGCATTTTGCAACAAATTTTAGTTGAGGATCCTCATTTAAAACATGAAGAGCTATATGAAAGGCAAATATATCATTAACAATGATATTTTCTCTCTCTAGTATCTGATGTAAATAATTTATTGAGATCTCATGATTTTCAGATACTTGTAATTCTTTAGGAATTACAACGCTTTCATTGGTTGATTAGTCATTTTCGTCATTGTTTGGTTTCCATCTTGCCCCTTTCTTTTTCTAGGCATAGAATCTTTGGAACCAACTGATCGACCACATTTTTGACGAATTTTAGACTCATTTGCTGCCAAATTTATTTGTCCTTCAAGGACATCAATTTTAGCTGGAGTATTTGCAGCATGTATGTGAGATTGTGTCACTTTTCTTGTATCTACAAAAGCATCAGGAATTTGATTTGCAATATTTTGCAAATCATTGATCTTTTCAATTTCTTGTTCACATTGATTTGTTCTATAATCAAAATGTGATAAGTTTTTCTCATTTCAAGAGAGCTCCTTGTGCTTTTTCTGGATGTAGATTTATTCCTCATAATGTTGGAAATGTCATTTCGTCAAAATGACAATCTGCAAAACGTGCAGTAAATAAATCACCTGTTAAAGGTTCTATATACTTTATAACCGAGGGTGAATCAAATCCAACATATATCCCAAGTCTTTGTTGGGGACCCATTTTTGTTCGTTGTGGGGGTGCAATTGGGACTTGAACCGCGCAGCCAAAAATTCGTAAGTGAGAAACATCAGGTTCTCGGCCAAAAATAATCTGCATTGGGGAGTATTCATGATTGGCTGATGGCCTTAGTCGAATTAATGTTGCAGCATGTAATATGGCATGACCCCAAGCAGTAGTTGGGAGTTTTGATTTCATAAGTAATGGTCTAGCAATAATTTGAAGACGTTTAATAAATGATTTCACTAAACCATTTTGAGTATGGACATGAGCTATTGGATGTTCAATCTCAATTCCAATAGCCATACAATAGTTATCAAATGCTTGAGATGTAAACTCACCAGCATTATCAAGACGAATTCTTTTAATTGAATTGTCTGGGAATTGAACTCTTAATTTTATGATTTGAGCAAGTAGTCTAGCAAATGTTGCATTTCTAGTAGAAAGAAAGCATACATGTGACCATCTATAAAAGGCATCAATTAATACCATAAAATATCGAAAAGTTCCACAAGGTGGATGTATAAGTCCATAAATGTCACCTTTAAGTCTTTCTAAGAAAGATGGAGATTCAGTATTATCCTTCGTATATGAAGGTCTAATGACTAACTTGCATTGCGCACAAGCATCACATTATAATTCATTTGTAGAAAGAACCTTTTGATTCTTATGTTGTGCCCATATGAATTATTGATTATTCAGCGCATTATAGTTGCTCCAGGATGTCCAAACCTATCATGCCAAATCTTTTAGCTTTTGTGTCATTGAACTTCACGTTCATGACATGGTTTGTCTCAATTGCTTTTATGAATGTATAATACATTCCAGAAGGTAGTGATGCTAATTTTTCTTTTGTCAGCTTATAGCTTGAAACAAAAGAATTTATGCAAAGATATTCATTTTTTACCTTCCACACAATTGTCTCGATGTGGTATCTATTATTACGGACATTCTTGA
Source organism: Salvia miltiorrhiza (assembly GCF_028751815.1). Lineage (NCBI taxonomy): Eukaryota > Viridiplantae > Streptophyta > Magnoliopsida > Lamiales > Lamiaceae > Salvia > Salvia miltiorrhiza. The sequence continues at coordinate 58,995,264 of NC_080388.1, forward strand.
AACTTAGTAAGTTCCTTTTAAACGTACTAGAGTACGGGGCATTTTCAATATCTAATTTAGTATCATTTGACAAAATGATACAAGCTCTTCCGGAGCCTTCAATGATGTTTGATGCACCTGATATTGTGTTAACATTATTCTCATCTAATGTCAACTCAAGGAAACACTGCTTCTTCTTTTGAAGAATAATATGTGTAATTATTTCACCAAGACACATATCATAGGATTCCATATGATGTTAGTGTATAAATGTTCATGCCTTGTTAAAAACATCTCCGTAAAAACCCCATGGGAAAAATTCGGTAGAGGAAAAGAGTGCAAGACATATATATTTACTCATATATTACACTAGTTGCCTCGTTAAAAACCTTAACTAAGAAAACCTCGTAGGAAAAAACTTAGTAAGGGAAAAAGAGTACAACCATTCGGCCTTTAGGGCCGTTTGACCTTCAAGGTCTAATTTTCAAGAGCATGTAATATGGGTTGCTCTTGAAGAGTATGTAATATTGTTCATGGAATATTGATTGTGCTACATCGGGAGCAACAATATGAATCAAATAGATAAAGATTCAAGGATATAATATCCAAATATTTAATTTACTTGCTCTTAGAGCATGTAATATTCTTCAGGAATATTACCTGTGCTACTTTAATAGCATCAGTTTAAGATTTTGAATGTAATATTCTTTAAGAATACTACTTGTGCTATTTAAATAGCACCAATTTAAGATCTTGAATATAATATTCTTCAGGAATACTACTTGTGCTATTTAAATAGCATCAATTAATTTTCAAGATCATTTTGAAAAAAAAATAGATTATATATATAATATTCACAATATATATCCATTATGTATTAGAAAAATACCCCAATATATGATAGTATGAATACTGATTCAAGTAGTAAAGCATCGATGTTCACTAATTATATAAAATAATACAAAAGATGAATTGCCAGGTAGTATATCATATTCAAGATTTGTTAGAATAAGATCCAATCAAATTTTGCACTCTTAACAAACAAAATAAATTAAAACTCAATTATACATGTTTGCTATCATATCGAAAGAGTGCACAAAAATATTGAGATTAAATCTATTGGCATCATATATCAAAACAAGATCACAATCTTATAAAGTTCATTACAATTTTCGAATGACAGCAATCATCAGTTGTAAGATCACATAATACGATTAATGTAGCAATCCTTATAAGTTTCAAATAGTACAGAAAGCATAATTAAACTCAATATTAGTTTACTACTAATCAACTAACATCACTCAAAAACAAATTTCTTGATCAAACATTAAAGCAACTGATATTTTATAGTACATCATTGCGTGATATCTTATATATTATTGATATCATCAATTGCAAAATAAATCAATAGGTATTGAGAGAGAAAAAAAAAATAATTGACTCGAGAGTTCTAATAAGGTTAAATATAAGATTTTATTCATTACTAACATGCATCCCCAATCAAGCCATAAAAGTCATAACATTAAATTATTTTGCCGAAAAATCATATTAATTAAATAATATCCCATATAAAGTTCAATGATACTAGCTCCATCGAAATAACATAGGCATAACTATTGTATCTAAATCAGTACTCATAACAAATAATAAGAATTTAATTTTTAACTTAATTCAGTCGAATAAAATTTTAATTGTAAGAAAGCAATTGAACATATACTATACAGAGGTAATCAATTCATTAATAAAAAAACAGAAAAATTGATTAATACATTGATTAAATGCATTGCATAACAATAGATATATATGGGGGCAATATATATGGCGACAACATGCTTTTGACATACACATCATCAAACGTAAACTTATTTAGATATAAATTAAGATCTCATTCTTACAAATCGTATATTCCACGCATCTAATCCAATGGTATTTTCATTCTAAAAAAAATAATTGAATATATTAACATACATGGATTGATGCGTGATTTTCATAAAAAAAATTGTTATACAAATATTATACAGATCGAAAAATCAAACTTTTTGAATCAAATATAAATGTATGAATTTCGTGAAATCAAATAAAGATGAAGTTATTTAATTAGCTATACTCTTATATGATTCACATAAAATCGATACAAAGATTAAAATAAAATTACCTTTTACGATCGTGGAGATGAGAGAACTAGAACTATCGATACAAAGATTTAAAATAAAATTACCTTTTAATTAGAACTATCGTGGAGATGAGAGAACTAGAACTATCGATGAGAGAACTAGCAACTATCGTGCTGATAACGTGTTATAAACTAGAGAGAAACGAGAGAAAAGAGAAGAGAATATGTATTGAGCGTATTCAATATGAGGGCCAAAGGCCACTATTTATACAAGTAGGAAACTAGGGTTTTAGGGAGATTTCTTGGTCAACACACATAAGATATATCTTATAGATATATTTACAACAGAAGTGAGACACTAAAAATAGGACAACAAGTAAATCTCATATAGAGAGAGTTGGGGCAAAAATTAAAATCCTTTCCAAATGGTGAGCCTAACACAAAATTTATGGCATGGGTGGGTGTCCGACGTATTGACCCAAACAGTGGTGGTTGCCAAAACTTGAGAGTGCCGTATACACTATACTTTGCTTTTACAAGTCTTATTTTCTTAGGTCTTTTTCATTACACTGGGGACTTGGTCACTTGGACTGTGGTGGAAAACTAGACCCACAACTTTTGCAAGCATTATTAATTCCGACATATTATATACTATGTCCCTATTTTATTAAGTAATTTTTTTGAATCCAATTATTTCTTCTTCTGTATAATTTATAAAAGTAGTTTAAGGGTCTCATAAAATAATACTCCCTCCATCCCATAAGAAGATATTACTATAAGAAAACACGCGTTTAACGACCGAAAAATTCGGTCGTTAATTTTGCAGCCTTAACGACCGAGTTACGATCGTTTCACAATCGATTTTTTTTATATTTTTTTAACGACCGAAAATTCGATCGCTAATTATTTTTTTAATATTTTAATATTTCTTTTTTTTTAACGACCGAATTTTTGGTCGTTAAAATTATTTTCTATTTTCTAATTTTTTTTTTAATATTTTAACGACCGAAAATTGCGGTCGTTAATATTTTTTTTTAATATTTTTTTTTAAATATATATTTTTTATTTTTTTAACAACCGAATTATTCGGTCGTTAATATTATTATTTTTATTATTTTTTTATTTTTTTAATATTTATTTTTTATTTTTTTTAAAGACCGAATTTTTCGGTCGTTAAAATTATTTAATTTTTTTATTTTTTATCTAATTTTTTTATTTTACATTTTATATTTATTTTATTTATTAACGACCGAATAATCGGTCGCTAATATTATTTTTTTAATTTTTTTAATTTTATTTTTATTTTTATATTTATTTATTTTTATTTTTTTGATTAGAAATATATAAATATTTAATTATTTTTAATTAATTTTCAATTTAATTCTTATTTTTAAAATATAGAGAATATTTTTAAAATGATTGTTATTTTCAGAATATTATTTTAAAAAATTAGATAATATTTATTATTAATAAAAATATGATATTATTTGCAAATAATAATAAATTACTAGATTTATTATAATAAGTTATTAGATGTTAGGTCCTGAGGGTCTCGAATAGGTGTATGGGGGGGGGGGAAATACACCTATAGGCTATTTTTGACTTAATCTACTGACCTCAATCAGAGGGATCTCAGTCAGAGATCAAAACGAAACTTTGCACGCAAACAATGACTCCTGTTTTACTGAAATCAGTTTTGACCAACATGGTTGACGACTGATACTGAAAGCTCTTCAGTAATGAGTTATCAGTTAAGTTACTGGAACTTAACTGATCCAAGTAAGAGCTTCAGTCGTGTTTGCAAAGATAGAGATGATATCACTCTTCCTTACTATCAGAGGATAGTTCAGTCAGATTGATATCATACGCAGCGGAAATTAAACTTAGTTTCGTAATAGCCTCGGTGGAGCAGGTTGTTGGATTAAGGTTTCTCTTTGCTGTTATTCAGTGTTCAGTTTTATCAATTGAAATAGCACAAGTAAGAATGTAAAACTGAAAGCTGTAAATAACACAGAGACTTTTACGTGGTTCGGAAAAACCCTTTCCTACATCCACGGTTGGTTGATCAGACCAACAATCCACTCCGCAAGTGCTTCACTGGTGCACTGCAAACCGTACTCATGTGCTTGCCTGGTGCACACAACCGTAAACTGAAGAAAACCCTTCTTCAGCACCCACACACCTCGCGTAGGATTTCCCTGCTAAGCACACCTCGTGCTCAGACTTTTCACTCAGAGTTCAGAGTACCTTCCTGAACTCCGAACCACTCAAACACTCTTATGGGGAGGAGGTTTGAACGAGTGCCAACTATACTTACAAAGAACAAGTTCTTTGAAGCAAGTTTGACCTTTGGCTTCTGGGAAAACAGATATATGCCTAGGGTCTAAGAGAATGTATGTAATCAGCAGTGACTGGTTTTGGCTTTGCAATTCTCTTCTTCGATTCAAGCTTTGGGGCGGTTAAGCTTTAGGCTGAATAGCAATTTTGGCAGAGCTTCAGCTTATGTCGTTGAATCGGTGAAGGTTGAAGTGATCCTCGAGCGCTATTTGTAGGAGAACTCTTGAATAGATCTGTTGGCGTAAATCGTCCTCAAGATTTCTTCCGTTGGAGAGCAATTCGAATTTGGGCTGAGGCTTCAATCTTCGAGGTTCCTTGTCTGTGTGGAAACGGCTCTCTTTGATGGACAGGAGATGTGACATCTCTGAAAAGTAACCACCAGATAGGAATGACCTCTGCAGAGATAAGATATTCTGAGATCTCTGCATTTAATGCGGCTGTACTTGTGCGTACGTGACTTCCTCTGAACGTTGGAAGATCAGTCCTAGGAGGAATGTTCAACTGATACTTGACTTTAGTATCAGTCCTTTGCGCGCATTAAATAATCAATCTTCAACTGATTCTTCAACTGATACTTCAGTTGGTATCTGCAGTCTTTAGTCTTCAGTCTTCGTTCTTCAGTCTTCAGTCTTCGACACCGCAACTAAACTAGAAACGAACTCTAACACTTGAGTTCTAAACGATTCTAGTCTATTACATATAAGTCCTATGAATTTTGGTATCATCAAAACAAGGGTTAGGATATTCCACAAGGTTCCCAACATTAGACTTATTAGATTTACTAAATTACTTTCATTATTTTCAAAATAATAATAGTTTTATTACTTAAATATAATAAAATTATTTTTCAAATATTAATTTTATTAATATTGATTATTTGATTTAATATATTTTCATAATAAATTATTAGATTTATTATAATAAATTATTAGATTTATTATAATAAATTATTCGATTTATTAGATTTACTAAATTATTAGATTCATTATTTTCAAAATATTAATAATTTTATTATTTTAAAATAATAAAATTATTTTTCAAATAGTATTAATTTTATGGGAAAAAGTGCAGATAAGCCCTCCTAGGTGTAGCCCTTATAGCGTATATCTCCCCATTCTCACTGTGCGTGCAACTAAACACCCCTAACTCAAGAAAAAAGGTGCAAATACCCCCCTCGCCCTAACCTCCGTTTTCTCATCGTTAGTCAGCATTTTTTTTTATTTTTTGTGGGGCCCACCTTCTTCACCTTCTTGAATACAGCCAACTCAAGAAAGTCAAAAAATTAATGACGGGAGTAAAACTCTTCCAAAAGATCAGCGTATACAAAAAATTCAAGTGAAAAAAAAGATGAAATATGTCATCATATCAATAACAGAGATTACCAAATACAGATGAAAGCATAAAACTGAAATCAGTTCAAAATTAAATCACATCACATAACAACAATAATTAACAGAGAGCAGTATTCACGTTTTACTACCTGCAGAATTTGCCTATACGCAAAAGCCCATCGGTAGATAAACCGGGCACTTGTCCAGTCTCAAAACTTCCAAAACCTTGTCGAGCGACGTCGCAAGAAGTTTGAGATCTGAATCCTTGACAATCATCCGCCGGAAGTGCATCACCTTCATCCTCCCGAAGGACCTGATAATCTCCTCCACCCACGGCGTGACGAATCCGCCCCAGTACTTTGGAATCAGGTTGAACATGGCGGCGCGTGGCTTGCCCTTGAGCTTCAGCTACTTCAGATGGGGGAACCGGCGCGACAGCCGCTGCGGCGTGGCGGTGTAGCAGAGCGCCATGGTTACGTGCTTGCGGGTGATGGCGTCGATCTCGTACCACCGCTTGCACACCAGCGACACCGTGTCCCGGTCGCGCGGGTCCTGCACGTACGGGGTCACGCACTCCCATACGGTGTCGTACGCGCCGCTGCTACTTCCACTGCTGCTGCTGACTCCGCAGCTCCGACTGCTGAAACCGTTCGACCTCTTCGATTTCCTCCCATCCATTCCTCGCAATTACTCTCGTTTACAAATTAAGCATAGCAAAAAAAAACACAATAAACGAATAAGAGAATGGTTTGGGTGTGAAAAGTTGTGAAATTGATGAATTCGGAGACTGATCGAAGAGAAAATAATGGAATAAACGAAGGGTGGATCCTAGGGTGGGGTAAGGGAGGAGTAGGGTAGGGGTGGTTTTGGGAGTAATTGTGGTGTTGATGGAGGGCAATAGGGAGATGGTTTTGAGTTTCGGCGCCGCAGCTGCTCTTCGCCCTTTTTCTTGAGTTGGTTGTATTCAAGAAGGTGAAGAAGGTGGGCCCCACAGAAAATTAAAAAAAAATATTGACTAACGGTGAGAAAACGGAGGTTAGGGCAAAGGGGGTATTTGCACCCTTTTTCTTAAGTTGGGGGGTTTAGTTGCATGCACAGTGAGAATGAGGAGGTATACGCTATAAGGGCTACACCTAGAAGGGCTTATCTGCACCTTTTCCCTAATTTTATTAAAATTGATTATTTGATTTAATTTATTTTCATAATAAATTATTAGATTTATTATAATAAATTATTAGATTTACTAAATTATTATATTCATTATTTTCAAAATATTAATAATTTTATTATTTTAAAATAATAAAATTATTTTTCAAATATTAATTTTAATAATATTGATTATTTGATTTAATTTATTTTCATAATAAATTATTAAATTTATTAGATTTATTATAATAAATTATTAGATTCATTATTTTCAAAATATTAAGAATTTTATTATTTTAAAATAATAAAATTATTTTCAAATATTAATTTTATTAATATTGATTATTTGATTTAATATTAATTTTATTGTATATTTGATTGTTGTTTTTCATACTCATATTTTCTTTTTTTTTTAATTACGATAATATTAATTTTTTATTATTTTAAATTCGATCGTATATTTACCGTCATTGTTTCGCAGGCACCACAAGTCTTAGATATCATCTCGACATATTATAAGGTTATGAATGATTAATGATATTGTATATTGAAACAGAGTTTAAATGAATTAATAGGTACTATATGTATATCAATAATACGAGTGTTCTGTACTGGTGACCACTCGAAAGAAACTTCAAGGTTAAGCGTGCTTGACTTAGAGCACAACTAAGATGGGTGACCCACTGGGAAGTTCGTCAATTGGTATGCAATTAAGGTCAAAATACATTAGAAATACACTAAAATACTTGTGAGGTACAGAGATTAAAAAAAAATCGCAAAAAAAAGTATTTTTTATTTATTTTTAACGACCGAAAATTCGGTCGTTAATAATAAAAAATTCGGCCGTTATTAAAAAAATTATTTTTTTCTCTTTTTAACGACCGAAAATTCGGTCATTTAAAATAAAAATTCGATCGTTAAAACTCGGAACGACGATGCAAACAACGACCGAAAAAAACAATTGTTAAATCGGTCGTTAACGGCCGATTTTTTGGGTTTTAACGATCGAATTTTCGGTCATTAGAGCCGCATTTTCTTGTAGTGTTGGAAGATGGCATGAATTTTAAAAAAAAATTGATTATAGATAATATGTTAAGTGAAGAAAGATATCTACTACTTTTTAGAAAAAATGATAATATGTGATAGATAATGTGCGAAGTCATCTCTCAAAATGGAAGTGATATTTTTTTATGGGACGGACGAAAATAGAAAAAGTGGTACTTTTTTTATGGGACGAAGGGAGTATAATTTGATATAGTTTAACGAATTTCAAGATTTTCCTAATGCAAAAATTTGTGTTAAACCATTGAACATGCACTAAAATACTAGCAATAAAATACAGTAATTAAACGATGCAATTGATAGCAAGTAGTACATCGAGTATTGTATTCTCAAGAACTGATAAATTGAAATCACAATGAATAATCCAACATAAACACTCAGTCAATATTCAAGCAAATTAACAAAGAAATGGCTATTAACTAAACTAAATAGATATAAATTAAAAACAAATAAAATTATATGATAAAAACTCAAGGAATAAAATATTGATCTTTATTAGGGAATGTAATTGCGTCAATTAAATCTACACAATTAATCTATTAATCCATTTATCAGTTTAATCCGGTACTAATGAAAGATCACATAATTAATATCACCCTCTCTATCGATTAATAAATTCTCTACCTCCTCTAAGTCTCAATAAAATATACTAACTCACAAAAGCACATAAAGAATAGTTGCCTATGATTCACATATCGCTGTTAGGAATCAGCTAAATAGTTATCTTCGCTAGGTCTCAAATTAAATAACTAAACATGTAAACTATTGATCAGATAATTCACAAGAAACAAGCTCTATAAATTGTAAATTTTAAGTTGGAAGACAAATTAGTATCAACAAGTCAATAACATAAATTCAATGAACTATACAAACCCTAGAATCAAAAAAAAGAACTAACCAGATATAACTAAATAAATACTTCATCCGTCCCAATTCAATAGGCCACGTGACTTTGGCATGGATGTTAAAAAATGAATAGTTTATGATAAAATATAAGAGAAAATGTAACTTTTTTTAAGGATATTCTCCCTCCGTCCACGAAAGAACTTCCTACATTTTCTTTTTTGGATGTCCACAAAAGAACTTCCTACTTATTTTGGGACTTTACCTCATCACTTAAAAATGCCCCATTTACCTTCCCTTTTTGACCAACACAATATATTATTAATTTTTATTCAACATTCTCAATATACTCAACAACTTTATCTCCACTCTTAATATAGTCAACGGCCGTACTACTCCCTCCTAGGAAATTCTTTCGTGGACGGAGGGAGTGTCATATATTTGTCCAAAAAGTAGGAGAGAAAAATGAAGATATTATTTTTTAAATAAAAGGTGAGATAATTATGTGTGGGAGACAATGACATTTGATGTAAATAATGAGTTATATGGAGATATTTATTTTGTATTAACTTTCAATTTTAGGATGTGACCTATTAAAATGAGACGGAAGGAGTAGAAGATAAAATTGAATGAAGAATAATTGAATTAAATAAATAGACAAAACCCAGAAAGAATTGAGCATGAATAGGACTTGAATCCTTCAATCTTAAAAACTAGAAAAACAATAAGTTCTAAGCTAGAAATATAAACTGGTAAACTGTAAATGTGTATTTTTTTTTTTACAAAATTTTGAAAGGGTATTTATATGTGGAAATTAGATATGAAAATCCTCATATATCAAGATAAGGAATAAGAGTTTGAGTTAAAATAGGAATTTCTCGCCAAATACGTGAACAATTCTCAGCATATTTGTTATTTTACTTGTTTTTCTTAGTTTATAATCAATCTCAATTTAAGGCGTGGTGGCTACACCAAATTTAATCTTTAGAAATGTGAATGTTTTTATCCGTTCTCGGTGGTTCGACACTGCTTATTGCTATACTAATTTAATTATTGATAATATTACAAGAATTATTTGGTGGTGGATGACAATCACCAGAACTATAACTATAACGTATTGATCCTCTCACGGTTGGTATACATACAATGAACAATACAGAAAACTAAAATTAAGATACAATAAAACATAATTATGATCTGGACCAAAATACCGCCTTACGTCACATTACTAGTTGTGGCCAACGGGACCGTAAACATTAAATCGGACCGTAGCGATTAACGCGAACGAACCTAGCTATTGAATAACTAATTAAGAAGTTTGCTGTTTACATTAATTAATAGTGGAGCTAAATATTGTCTTCTAATCGAGCTAAAATACTACCAAAAACGTACAAAAATACAACATGCATAGAGTGGCTCGGGATTGAAAATTGAATGTAGTTGGGACATTATTTTCAGCACATGAATTGAATATTCAAACTCACGCAACAATACATTAGAAAAAGAGTGAAGTAATAATATTCCAAATTGCATGAATTAAATAATAGAGAGCTGGCATGCGATAAACATTTAATTTTGGTCAAGCCAACATTTAATATTGTTACGCTTGAATTTCAAGCATGGCTTACCCCTTAGCAGCATTAGCTGACTCTTAATCTTATCCGGTGTGCCATTGAAAAAGTCCACGCGCCATATTTAATTAAATTCATACTCACAATTTGATCCATCATCACTTCACAGAACCTGCCTCTCTCTCTCTCTCTCTCTCTCATATTTATATACACAACACATCCATCTCCAAATTAACCAACTATACACATCACTTCATTTTCCAAGCAATATATATCTTCTTCTGTTCTTCATTTACAACAACAAACTAAACAATTCTGTTTTTCAAGAAATTAAGTTGAGATGAAATCGAAAGCGAGCCAGCAGAACCGGTTCCTGAGGATCATCACGGTTCCGGTTCGGGCCCTGAGCAAGGCCCGGGATTTCTACGTGAGGAGCCTGTCGGATTACGCGGACAGGATGAACTACGGGAACGCGATGGCGATCCCGGTGACCGCGCAGGTGACGGCCCTGCCGAGGAGCTTCAGCGTCAGCTCGGCCCGCTCCCAAGTGGAGCAGGATCTAGTTCGGGCCTCGTCGACCCGGAGCATGGGGGATCGGGCCGAGCTGGAGTCGTACATCAAGGAGCAGATGAAGATGAGGGTGGTGGGGCTCAGCCCGCAGCCGCAGCCGCAGGGGATGCCGCCGAGGAGCACCAGCGTCGCCATGGGGAGGATTGATGAAGACAAGCCGTGTTGCTATTTCGGTGAAGATAATACTGCTTTTCTTACTACTAAAATTCCAAGAAGCAGAAGCCATGCTGTCTCTGCAAGAAGATTGCCAGCCTTTTGATTTTTGATTTTTTTTTTTTTTGGAAAATTTGTTGCATAATTATTGTAACAAAAAATGTGTTTGGTATATATAGAATGGAGAAGGAAATGCTTCTTTTATTATTTAATTATGTTTAATTGGGGAGGGGATATATACTAGAAAGGGATGTGGTATCGGCAATGGATAAATCCGTCGACATAGCTTTATTAAATTCAGGTTGCGGCTGAAAAGCGAATGGGACGTCGAGTTCCGGTGATTGTGGCAAGTCCGTCAACAATCCGTTGTTGGTTGCGGACATTCAAGTTAATTTCTTCGCAGTGGGTATGAAAGGGTTGAGGTTATTACTATGGCAATTTGATTTTCAATATTTGTTGTTTGGTAGGGGGGTGGCAAGGTTTGAATATCGGCAATTGAACTTGAACCAATGATCTATTTTTTGAGAAAGTTTTTTGGTGTCTCAGCTTTATTGCTTAGATTAAATGTCATCGACTATTCTTAAATGGTTGTTGGTGGTCAAAATTATTCTCGTGTCACTTAGCGTTGCTCCGCGACGGCTGCCGCTGTCGGCGTTGAGTTTTTTGAAGGACTATCTGCTGCATTGAGATGGTTCTCGCCTATGGGTCTAGTTGGTTGAGCTGGACTTGGGCTTTTTTGTTCGCCTTGTCCGTGTCTTGAGTTTTCGTTTGGGTCTCTTTGCTTTGTTTGGTTGATGGATTGGGCTTTCTTGTTCTTTTGGTTTTGGTTTTGCGTCTCTGCTAAGCTTTGGTTAGTTTGCTTTAAGTTTTTGGTTGGTTTGAGCCGGGTTTGTTTGGGGACGATGGTTAGGCCGGAGCTCCGGAAACATTCATTTCCGCTCTTTCAATCTTGGTTGTTTTGTTGTCGTCGTTTAGACGAGCACTCTTTTTCCTTTTTACGGTTTTTCCGATGGGGTTTTCCGTAAAAATGTTTTAATAAGGCTCGGCCCATATTCTGCTTTTTTGTGCTTTCAAAGGTTTTTACGTTCTCTTTTCTTTTTCTTTTTTATATAGCCTCATTATTATTATTATTATTATTATTATTATTATTATTATTATTATTATTATTATTATTATTATTATTATTATTTCCTCCTTTTGAAAATCAATGCCTACTAACACCACACTTAAATAATAAAGTTTTTTTTTTTTTAATTACAAGAGGTATCTAATATATAATCAAATAAGCAGTCTGCACACATACGGAAAAATGACTTCTACACCATATAAAGGTGGAAACACTACCCACACAAAAATGAAAAAACTATCCCCCCACATAGACGAAATTGAACACAAAAACTCTCATACAGAAAAGTCTTTGGGTGCATCAGTTTTGCCACGTGGACTAGGCCTCATTGGCGCTTAAATACCAAAGATGATAATCCATTGTTTCTCTAAAAATGTCCTAGTGATAAAAGGGATATTTTGATGCCAAATATCGAAGAATTTAAATTTATATATTACTTTCTCTATTTCATTAAAGATGATGGCTCGTTTTTCATTTGAAGATGACTCATTTTGTTAGAAGGAAAAAAAATTTCCAAAAATTTCCGAACATCACTGATAATGGGTCAATATTAATGTAATACAATCAATCATTGACAAATTAAAAAATATGCCTACATGTGAATTAGGATTTGGATACAAATGTCTTGTTATAGATTTTGATCCAAATGACTTATGTCAATTTTTGTATATAAATTTCTTCAAAACATTAATTGTAATTTGCGGGCCCTATATAGGCTATTTTTCAATTTGCCAGATAGCTATTTGATGAATACAATAGCTATGTGTCTAGGACATAACTAACTTCCTCATAAACCCAAACATATGAAATGGATTTATATATGCATCCTATCAAATGACATGTTTATTGTATTGAACGAGAATATTTATTCATTTAACTAAAATGGAAGAATACATTAATTAACCAACAACAAAATTAGTTGATTACTAACATTGATTACTATATTTTTTTCTCATCTTATTGGTCTTATCTTTCATTAATTTAGTTTATTATTTGAGAAATATCTCTCATGCATATGTACATATGGTGAGGACGGACGCACAAATTTTAATAGGACACTGACAAATATATCTTATTACACATTGCAATAAAATGCTTGTGAGTGTCCTATGAAAATTCGTGTATGTAAAATATTTTGTACATTTATTCATATATATTTACGTCCAAATATTGAAAATGTTGTAAAATTAATTTGGTGATAAGAGTATTAGTATTCTCTTATTTCTTTATTTACTATTATAAGAAAATTTAGAGATTAGATCCCATAAGAAATAGTAAAAAAATTTTTTGGAAGAAATGATAATAACAAAAAAAAGCAATATAAATATACGAATGTCTATAATGCATGAATTAATAGTCGTATTCAGTTAATGTGATGAAATTTTTGCCCCCTTCTACAAATGACTCAAAAAATACTAATGAGAGATATTTCTCAAATAATAAACTAAATTAATGAAAGATAAGACCAATTTGAGAGAAATTAAATTTCATGGGAAAAAGCAAACTAGCACAAAGTCCATGTAATTTATTTACAAAACTAAATTTCATGGGAAAAATAAAAAATATTAAAAGTTCGTAAATTTACTTGCAAATAACCTCTTTTCAAAAATAGCAATGGAGAATTATGTAATTAGTCTGACGAAGAAGCTTTTGGTGGTGGAGAGAGAGAGAGAGAGAGAGAAAAACGACGGTGGAGTAGCTCGAGCACCGTGTGAGGAAAAAATATTTATATATGATGTAAGTACAGAGAAGGAAAATTGGATTCGGGAGAGGGAGAGGGAAAGGGTGGGGCAGCAAGGACTTGGGTAGTTTGTGAATACTCCATTTCTTACAGTTTTTTCTTCTTCATATTTTTTTGGGTTATTTGCGTGTAAATACATGAACTTTTAGTATTTTTTGGTTTATTTCATAAACTTTATTTTTTGAATATAAATACACGAACTTTGTGTTTGTCTGTCTTTTCCACGACGAGCAGTTCCGGTTAAATTGTAACTGACTTGGCTTCTACGTGGCATATTATTGTCTACACGGCGTACACATGTCAATTTTTAATTTAAGTTATTTGCGTGTAAATACACGAACTTTCAATATTTTTCTAGTTTTTCCCACGAACTTAATACTCTTTTGATTTTTCCCACAAAATTTATTTTTTTTCGCAAAATTCATTTTCCTCATATTTCTCAATTAGTTTGTGCTGCAATATTGGTTATTACTAAAATGTTAATTTAATATTTTTTTATTTTGTCGAAAAATTGGAAATCTTTGAATCCAAAAATTTTATCGTGACATAATTCTCAACGAGTTTGTACTTAATTAGTTATGGTTAAAATATTAATTTAATTTTTTTATTGTGTTGAGAAATTGTAAAGCTTTAATATGATATTTGCATCCAAAAAATCTATCATTGAGTGAGAAATATGGGCGAAATGAATTTTTTGAGGGAAAATAAGAAAAACATGAGATTTGTGGGGAAAACTAGAAAATACTGAAAATTGACGTATTTACACGCAAATTAATCAAAAAAATCCGGTCGGTGATTCCACAGTGGCAACTCCGACACATTAGCATTAATTTGGGGAAAAATAAGTTTTCATGGGAAAAATTAGACGAGCACAAAGTTCGTATATTTATATTCAAAAAATAAAATTCGTGGAAAAAAATTAGAAAATGTTGAAAGTTTGTGTATTTACACGAAAATAACCTTTTTTAAATTATATTTTATTTTGATTATTTTTTTCTTTTTATTTACTTTTTATTGTAGCATACATAAAAAGTGATTGAAATTTAAATTAATATTGTTTTTATTTTTATGATTAATATTAAAAAAAATTATCTTTGGTTAAGCAAAACGAATAGAGATATTAACACAAAATCAAATATTACATATAACTATAAAAAGTTGATAGTAAAGATCATATAGTAATTTGACATACGTATGTATATATCGATAACAACACAATTACACATATATTAGTGTGTCAACATAATTTCAAGACAAATAATCAAACAGACGAGCACCATAATCATAAACCATTCAGCAACGGTATACTGATCAAGTCTTGAATTCCTTCTAGGGTAACATGCCTGCAATGATGAGAACAACAAGGATGAGACCTTGAGCAATTGTGCTGGCTTCCTTCACCTCAGCCGGCTCGCCGCCCAAGTTCTCCGCGAACGTATCGTCGCAGGTTTCGACAAACGTTGCGGCCGCCGAAAGTGTGATCGGTATATCATTTTTGTCGCTTTTGTTGGAATGCTTGAGCATTTCAGCTATAGTGTTTAAGTCGTCGATGGCGCTGCTGCACACTCTCACGCACACACTAACCGCACCCGTGTTGTTGAGGTCCATCACCGACTTGGCCACAGTCGCGGTATTTTTTACCGCGACTTTAGCTTTCTTGATTGCGATTTGACCCAAAGTGTCGAGATATGCCCCACGGGAGCGTGGGTCCGATCTCAGAGTTCGGGCGCACGTGACCGGGCTAATTGTGTGTGATTGGGAACAAATGTCAGCTATCATGTCAGCATGGCAGCTCCATGACCAACCCAATATTGAAAGAGAGGCCAATAGAAAGATGAAGCTCATTGGGATTTTTTTTCTTTTCTCTTTTTTTTTTTGATTTTGTGTTGAGGGTGGCACCACCGTTGGGTGTTGATATAGTGGTGAAGTTGAGTGTAAATAGGACATGGCACTATGGAGATTTTGACTTTTAGGAAAGATTGAATATGATTGGCAAGAAAGTTTTGCAAGTTTGCGTGACATGTTTTTGTTAGACAATATCTTTTTCTCTTTTTTACTATTGATCTAAAATCACATGCATCATTTGTTTTTTTTTTTTCTTTTTAGGGACACATGCATCATTTATTGGATCGATAAAATATCCAAATAACTAATTTATAGTATCTACTTATATAATATATAACAATGATTACGAATTGTTCGACATGAGAAAAATTAGACGAGCACAAACTTCGTGTTAGACTAGAAAAAATCCATAGAAAAATTAGAAAATCATTAGTGTATTTTTTAAGAATGCTTGATTGCTCGACTCGTAATAGTTGAGTATGTCGAGCATTAATTGGTGTATTTATCACTATTGTTCGACTAGCAGAAGTTCAGCATGTCGAGCATTAATATACTTATCACAAATACACTAATGCTCGATATACTCGACTCGCAATGGTCCAGCATTAGTGTATTTATCATTAATGCTCGATATGCATTAATCGAGCATGTCGAGCAAAGTTCGCGATATCGACAAATTTTGTGAATTAAATAAGGATAACTTTGTCATTTTAAGTTCAAAATGGATAGTTTTTATAATTTTCTGGTACAATGAGTATTTTTTAATTTTTATCTTTCAAAATAGGTAAAACCGTAAAAGCAACCATTGACCTTTATAATTAGCCCATAGATGAATGACTATATGCGTACATATGGACTAACTAGACCTTTGCAAGGTCGACTCTCCCAATAAAAATTGGAATCCTTCCTCTCAAAATTTGATGTT
>NC_080388.1:59014505-59039505 GCF_028751815.1 Salvia miltiorrhiza
ACTTCTTCACCTCCACCACCACAAACGACGGCGTCACTGAGAATCCCTAGCTTCCCCTTCCAGCCCCTGTAACCAAACGCACGAATTCGTCGCGAACCTCAATTCCTCCTTCTCCGCCCTCTTCTTCTCCTTGAAGAGCGGCGACAGATCGAACCCTTCCGATAGAGATATGATGTGGAAAGCATTAGGTGTTTGCGCCTCCTCTCCTTTGTCTGTACTCTCTCTCTCTCATTCTACTTCTCTATCTTAATTCTCTCAATTCACTCTCGGAATTTACTCCATCTGCTCGGCTGCTCCAGTGCTCCTCTTTCCCTCTTGCGCTTGCTCTCCTCTCTCGGTTTCAACTCTCCATTCTGGCATTCTGCTCTGGCCTCTCTCTAGGTGAAAGTATTTTTTTGATTCATCTGAAATTAAAAACGGTCAAGGTATTCTGCTCTCGGTCTCGACTCTCCATCGACTTTTATTTTAATCTATTTGTGTTAGTTTCTGAATATTAAATTATCTTTGATTATTCTGTTACTGTGCTATATGCTGTAGCATTATTTTGATTAAATTTGTGTTAGTTTTTTAAATTTAATTATCTTTGATTTTGGGTTATTAGTTTGTGAAATTTAATTATCTTTGATTGTGTGTTATTGATAAATAAATTGTGAGTATAATATGTTGCCTCAAAAAAGAAATAAAAGAAAAAGGATCGATGAGGTGATTAAAGCTCAAAGAGAAGGAGCTCTTCATAAGTTTCTTATACCTAGTTCTAGTTCTTCGGTGAAAGAAGTTGATGTGATTGAGAATGAAGAAGTCGATGCTTTGAATGAAGTAGTTAAAGATATTGAGAATGGAAATAATATTTTCAATGAAGAAATTGATGTAGATGAGGATGAGAATGATGCTTTGACTGAAGAAATTGATGATGTGGGAAAGGTTAAATGGATTAGTTGTTTTATGCATTGAACATGAGGTATTAGAAAAGCTTGATCTTGAAGAACTTATTGATGATTTTGCTTCTCAAAATGCTAGAAGATCTAAATTATTTTATCATTGTTTTCTAGTTTATTGCACTTTATAGTTACTGTTACAACTGTGCAACTATATCAAGTTTGCTACAAATGTTCGAAGCTTCATTTTCTAGGGGGGCCCTTTTTTCCTTTTCATCAAGTAAAATAATTAGAAAATTCTTAATTGTTAGTTTGCGATTCGTTGCCGTGATGGTTGTTTTTTCGGGCTATTCACTATTTTCATGTAAATTGTTTATAAGAATTTGATGAATATGATGAATATTACTTCTTCTTTGATACTTCGTAAATCAGATGAACATTATTGCTCGTTAGTTATGAATATGCATACAAAACATTTTAGTAACTTCCTGAGTTCCTGTTACGTATCTCTTTTGTGCAAAATGCAGGAGAGTAAATCTTTTATTGTTATTATTATTTGTTCTTGGAAGCTACGTGATTCATGCTTCTTTTTGCAGTTGAGGTTGAGGAATGGCCAAACAACCCCAATATTTCTTCCTTGAAGAATGGTTGAGGAGCATCATTGATGTTAGCTTTAACAAGAATGGTTCAGTGCAATCCTCTACTTCGTCCGCTCAAGCACTAATCCAAGCTTGGGCTGACCTTAGAGACTTACTTGAGTGCCAGGCCTTCCATGCTCGACACCTTCAGGCTTTGAAGATTCTTATTGGTTCTCAAACTGCTCTTCATGTAGCAGATCCACAAGCAAAACTTATAATTTCCATTTTGTCTTCACAACATCTCTCTCTTCCACAGGAATCTTATCCCCTATTCTTCAGGCTTCTATATATTTGGGTGAGAAAATCTAGGCAAACTTCTTTGGTTGTTGAATCAGCCATCGAAGTCCTGTCGCACATTTTCTCTAGCAAATCTTGTTGTGGAAAGAGCTCCCTTTTCTTCTCTGACGGGATCCTACTTCTTGGCGCCCTTTCTTTCCAAACTTCTGCATCTGAGAAGTCCAAAAGGCTTTGCTTGGACTTGCTTTGTAAGTTACTGGAAGAGGAGTACCGATCTATTTTCTTGTCCAATGAGCTAGCTTCCAGCGCTCTTGCAGGTGCTGGTTATGCTCTCTCTTCCCCTGTCACGGGAAATTTTGGAAGAATTCTAGATATTCTGTTCAGAATCTGGGGCCGAGAAGGCGGCCCCTTTGGCACTTCTCAGGGACTCATGCTCCTGCATGTGATCGAGTGGGTTCTATCGAATTCCGTAAACCTACATTCTGTGGATATTATTGAAGATGTAAGAGAGCTTTTAGAGAATGTCAAGCCAGCTCATTCTTCAGTTGCTGTAGTCATGTCTGCAGCTGGAGTGTTGAGGACTATAAATAGATCTGGATTGAGTGGCTTCATGCGCATAAAGAATTCGATAGAGGATCGTCTCGAGGTTGTGGCAAAAGAATTGGTTTCTGCCGCCAAAGGTTTTGACCATCATCTTCTGCACTGTATAGCACTAGCTTTGGCTCGAAGTGGTTCCGTCTCCTATAGGCCTTCAATTCTTACAACCCTTGCACTTGCGTTGTTGACCGAAGCATTCCCTTTGCAGCATGTCTATGATAAGATCCTTAAATTTCCTGAAGAAAATTGGGTATCACTGCATGATGAGATCAAAGACCATCTTAGTAGCTTCATTTTCAAGGAAGCAGGAGCTATAACTGCTGTTTTCTGCAATCAGTATGCACATGCAAATGACGATGGTAGAAGTTTGGTGGAGAGTCTTGTATGGGATTACTGCCAGGCAGTCTACTCATGGCATCGGCAGGCAACGTTGTTGCTTATGGGCCGGGGATATCGTCAGTTCATTAGCGACGTGGAGAAAATTGCTGAATCCGCTTTCCTTATGGTTGTGGTTTTTGCATTAGGAGTAACAAAACATAGGTTAGATACGAGAATAGACCGAGATACTCAGTTACAAATCTCGGTTAAAATATTGATTTCATTCTCATGCATGGAGTATTTCCGTAGAATGCGCTTGCCCGAGTATATGGATACAATCAGAGCTGTTATTGTAAGCGTTCAGGAAGATGAATTGGCATGTGTCACATTCATAGAGTCTATGCCTTCCTATCGTCATTTGATCACTTACGATGGTATCACCTTTTATATGCTAATCTTTTTCTTGTCAGCTGAGAATTCTCCCTTTATTTAACACTCTTTGCAGGTTCTTCTAACCAACCTGAAATGGAGCATCTGTGGTCCACCGATGAGGTTCAAACAGCTCGCATCGTATTCTATATGCGGGTTATACCTACTTGTGTTGATCGATTACGTGCCACTGTATTTAAGAATGCTGTGGCTCCCATTATGTTCCTGTATCCTTTATTAAACTGGGAAAATTTCGAATCCTCAAAAACCCTTTACCAAGTCCCTGTGCAAAGTTCTCTGTATTTTGATCTTGTCAGTTCCTTATACATCATCTAAGATATATGGGACATCCCAATGCAAAAGTTGCTAGATGTACACATTCAGTTTTCGTAGCTTTTGTAACTTCTGGAAAAGATCTTAATCAGGATGAAAGAGCTTTACTGAAAGAGCAACTTGTTTTTTATTACATCCAGAGATCATTAGAGGTACTAATTCTTTTTCTTTATGCGTGTCTGATTGAAAGCTAGTCAACTGTTTAAAGCTTTGATAAATGATTTTGAAATTCAGGGTTATCCCAGGATTACTCCCTTTGACGGAATGGCTTCTGGAGTAGCTGCACTTGTTCGGAATCTTCCTGCTGGCAGTCCGTCTATATTTTATTGCATTAGTAGTCTCATTCAGAAAGCGACAAGCCTCTGCAAAGCAGTCGATGATCTCGACATTGATCTCTGGAAGAACTGGGAAGGTGAGTTGGAGCCTCCCAAGAAAGTGCTAGATCTTCTTTTACGACTACTTTCCCTGGTTGATATACAGGTACACTGTCTCTTATATTACTTAATTGATTGATTGTTGAATTCAACTGCATTTTTTCTGTCTTGACAAGTTTGGATTTTGGCTTTCAATCCAGTTAAATTTGGTGACTACTTGTAGGTTCTACCGGATTTAATGAAGTTACTGGCCCAGCTGATTGTCCGACTACCCTTGAATGGACAGAACGTGCTCCTTAATCAACTGTATCAGCAAATTGCAGAATCTGATGATGTTATACGGAAACCAGCTCTGGTTTCATGGGTGCAGTCTTTGTCTTACCTATGCTCTCAAGGTACACACACAGAAAGACCAGAGTTGGTCGGAGAATCTGCATCTCCTAGGATCACAGACTCGATTAGCCTGAATAGCATCAGTGCACGACTGTAGATGTCTAAGTGGAAACTGATTAGGTCCTCTTCTGTGACTGCAATAACTGAATATGCTTGAGTTGCTATTAGATTTCAGAAAGAGGATCAAGATTGTAACAGAGCTCTGCAGAAAGATGGATAAGGCCAAACTTTTTATTCCTGTGCAGCTTGGCGCGGTATTCAGAGTCTGCAGGAATTGGTACTTCTTAACCGAATGCATTCGAGCCTATATATATTCAAGCTTATTTTGTAGAAATTATTCCCCCCTTTCCTATCCTCCCTGCCCCTCTCATGTAAAAAAGGTCTTCTCTCTCCATCTTTTGCATAAATCTACCTTTATAATATCTTGAACAACCCTCCATCACTACCCAAAACCAACTTTGAATTATTTTCAAGAGTTTCTGAGTCACTAATCAGTGATCACTGCCAAGAAATGATTCTAACGGCACAGCTAACAGCAAGGGTGATGATTAAAGTTTAGATCCTCAAAATCCATATGCCATTTGTTGAAAGGCAGACCTAATTTACCAGTCTGCGTCATCGTTCCTGCCTACTTCTCTGCCATTCTCGAGTACCTGACTACTGAGGTAATTTGAACTATATTGCAATTTATTTTTCAACCCTGTTGAAGTCTTCTGGAAATATTACTAGTTAGGACTCTAGCATGTACTTGAAGATTTTACTGTTTTAGGATATTGAAGATTTTTTTTATAGTTCTTGTATTTGGATTTGCGTGTAACTTTCAACGGCAGGTGCTGCTGTGGATTTCTGAAGAAAAAGTTCTTTTACTTCAGTTACAATTAAATGAGGGAATTATAGCCGTTTTGGTTCAACCATTAAGTTGAATCTTGGTTTTGAAATTGGAATGCAGGAAAACTTAATGATTGGTCAAACATCTGTTCCAACCAAAAAGATCCAACGAGCTGGAATTCTCTTTTGATTCTATGTTCATGGATGATGATGCGCTTCCATCGGCCCTGTCTTTCTATGTTGTTATACATGGCAATACAGGTAGATTTTCGTACTTTTAAGTTTGATTGACAGTATATTTAGCGTTGTTCATTTTGGGGGAATTTATAAATAGCATATACTTTGTATAAGTTGGACTGATATGTGCTTCGTGTGTTTTTTATTCAGATTGAATGAGTATAATGGTAATTTTAGGTTATTACATGTTTTAATACTCTAGTATTTGTAAGCAAAACTTACTGAGGGCTGGTGCTGGGGACTGGTGATAGAATGAGTGGATGTGTAGCTTCCAATATTTGTACATTTTACATTTATACAGTAGTATCATGTGCTACAGTAGTATTATTTGTGGCTTGGAATCTTGGATGACTCACAATTTGGTTATGGCAAAAACATGTATACAATAATACAGGATAAAATTTAACAATTACAGTTATAATTTTAATTTAAAAATAAAATAATACAGGCAAAAATTACCATATTTTTATCTAGGGATAATTGTGCCAAAATATACAGCTTTTACATTTTTCTGATTTTGTACATAAATTTAAAATTGTCTTCAAATACATGAACTTTCATTTCTTTCTAATTTTGCATGTGACGAATATTTTTGGCCAATGATTCGATAATATATTTTTTGTATTCATGCAGTGGAATTTACCTAATGTCATGTAAAAAATATTAGGGCAAATAGCGCCAAAAACAACTAACTTTGGACGAATTCTCATTTTTTCCATAACTTTCAAATATTAGTGTAAAATACATAAACTTTTGATTGAGTCTAATTTTTCCTATGGTGAAGTCTTTCGGCCATGCTTTTGCTTACTTTTAAGTGACGTGGCTTACTAATGTTGACTGAAAACGTAGTTGTTTGATAAAATAGATAAAACAACGTGGTTTAGTCACTGATTTAATTAATAGCCCTGATTTTTTCCTAATTTCAGATTTATTTCTTATTTTATCCTCATTCGTGTGCAAACACTGAGAAGTCACTGTGTCGTCCCTTTCTTGTGTAGCCGTTGTAATTGCCATAGAAAATTCTTGTTTGTTAAAGATAAATCTTACTTGTTGTCTAGAATAGAGGTGCAATTTATGGGAAAAATCATACTCAATTAAAAGTTTATGTATTTTACACTAACATTAAAAGTCATGGAAAAATAAGAATTCACCCAAAATTGGTGGATTTTGGGGCTATTTGCTCAAAATATTATTTTATTACTATCCATCTAATGATGTTTATATTAATATTATATTATTATGTCTGCACTTAATTTTCTTCTGTGTTGTCAAAATTTATTTTTTTGTAATTCAAAAGTAGACCTAATTTTTCGGACCGCCGAGTCGCCGACTCAAAGATTGTGTCCTTTGAGATACCTCATCAAATAAACTAATTTTCAAATTTCAAATTAAGATGCATTTTCAGCTTTTTAAAATTTCAAAAAAAAATATAAAAATAAAAAATACCAGTTAATCTTTATCCACAACAGTCTATATATATATAGCACACTGAACACATATAACATAAACATATTGTGAAACTGATTTTATGGTGAATTCGGCTTCACATTGACAGTACTTCAACATACAAATGATATTTTAACATTTTAAAGTATCATTTGTATATTGAAGAAGTGTCATTGTGAAGCCGGTTTCACCATAAAATCAGTTTCACACAAGTTTTTGTGAACAATTTTTAACATATTCTCTCACATTTTCTGCATTTGGTTCTATTGTTATATCAAATCATGCACTTGGTAAGCATATTTGTCCGTGAACACCGATTATATGTGCTATATTTTTAGATTTGTATTGTGTATATTACATGTGTGTTGCTATAATTTAAATATAAATTATATAGTAATTATGTATTAGAGAAAGGAAGAGAAATATCGTAAGAATGAAGCTTGGAGAAAAAATCACAAGAAGAAGATGATCGGTGCTACGTTTGTGATCTAATTCTAGGGTTCTTTATTAAAGTTGTATTATATAATTTTATTTTTATTTTTTGGATCTAATTAATTTTCTTTAAATACAAGTCATTTGATTTTATAAAAAAAATACATAAAGAAAAGAGAAAACTGTCGGTTCGACCTGAAAACCGCTAGTTTTCGGCTTGGCTCGAAACTGTCGGTTCAGGGCCGAAAATCGGCCTGCCTGATAGAAGACACGGGCCGGTTACGGTTCACTATTTTGTGAACCGGAATCGTCGGTTCAAACCCAAAAACGGCGGTTTTCGGTCCATGGACAACATTAGGGTTTAGGGACGGTAGCTCCAAACCAATTTTTTTTGGACATTTCATACAATTTACTTTTTTTTTTCTATTTAAAAATCGAGCATAACAACAACAACAACAACAACTTCTACATTCGCTTCATGAATAATTTCATCGGAGTTTAATTCATTATCTACTCACTTTTAGTTTTCCATTGATTTAACAACAGGTTTGATTGAATAACATGCATATCCACATCTACATCTTTTGGAAAATTATCGTTCCATTTTTTTTTTCTTTATATAAAATTAAGCTCATTTTTATTAGTAATAATTGTAGAAATTGACATTAATCCATTCACAAACTATATATTTTTTTTTCAAATTAGCTACATCAAACCAACACAGATTGAGCAAATGCACAAATTGACCACAAATTGTACCTCACAAGTCCCGTTTGTGTTTTCATTTCAGTTATATATATAGGGGAGAGCTACGGTATAAAACACTTTTTAATATATAAAATACGAACTATCTAAAATATACTTCCCCCGTCCCACGAATCTTGACACGTTTGATTTCGGCACGAGAATTAAGGAGTTGTAGATTAGTGTTTAAAGTGTGTAATTAATAAAGTATAAAAGTGATAAAGTATAAGAGAGAAAGTGATAAAGTAGCAGAGAGAAGGTAATATTTATTACCTTATTTGGAAATGTGTCAAGATTCGTGGGACGGCCCAAAAAGGAAAACGTGTCAAGATTCGTGGGACAGAGGGAGTGTGAATTATGTGTAGAACACGTATGAATTTGCTGTGTAAATGTATGAATTGCGAAAAATAATTTTTTTGCTACCTATGAGATTCGAACTCGGAACCATGAATTCATCCAATAAGGTGATGAATCAACCGTAGTCGTAGATCTTGATGATCTAACAGCTGAAAATAGTTCTTATTTTATATTCTAAAATGTGTTTTTAGAATATATATATATATATATATATATATATATATATATATATATATATATATATATATATATAGGGGCGCGCTCCAGTGAGACCCCCTATTTTTCGTGTAACATGAGTACAATGAATAATACATATAATACTAATGAACAAAACGTATATCTAATGAACAAGATGTATATACTGATGAAAAATAAAATTTTAAAAATTCGTAATGAATAAGACATATATACTGATGAACAGGGCTGTATATACTGATGAACAATGCAGTATATACTGATGAATAACAAAATTTAAAATATTCTGCTCCCTCCAGGATTCGAACCCTGTGAAAAAAAATCACCCTCCAGATACAATATCAGCCATAGGATTGATAAAATAAACGCACCAGATGGTGCCCTATATCTCACTAAAATTAGGGGGTCTCATTGGAGCGGCCCCCTATATATATATATATATATATATATATATGGGAGTGTTCCAATGAGACCCTCTATTTTTAGTGAGATCTTAGACACGATTTCGTGCGTTTATTTTATCAATCATATGAATGATATTGTATTTAGATGACGAATTTTTTTCTCAGGATTTGAATCCTGGAGATAGCGAAATATTTTAAATTTTGTTATTCATCAGTGTATATGCCTTATTCATCAGTATAGATGTTTTATTCATTAAAAAATAAAGATTTCAGTGTCTCACGAAAAATAAGGGTCTCATATATATATATATATATATATATATGTATATGGTTAGGTTATAGTGAAATTGCTATTCTTCGTGAGAGATAAAAAAGGCTCGGCCCTTAGTCTGCAGCTTTGTGCTTTCAAGGGTTTTTGGTTCTCCATTGTTGTTTCTTTTCTTTTTAATAAAATCTTATTTTAGCAGCGTGAGAGATAAAAATACCGAATAAGTTGGTATAAATCCGTGAATAACGTATTCAAATAATATTGCGAAATTTTCTTTGCTCTAGGATTCGAACCCAAATTTAAATGATTATTCGTACATTTCAAGAAGCTTATTTATAGATTTTAGTGATTTATTCATATGAATTCTCATTCCCTTATTATTCACGAGATGCTGCTAAGGGTTTTGTGATGTGAATGTCATGAATTTAGAGTGGACTTATAAATGGGTAAAGCACTATCACTGTTGGACCACGATGGTCCAAACCCAACTATGTTTCTTTAACCTTTTCTTTCATAGTGATGAGAAGGAACCTTCTTAGTTGGATATTCTTCTCCCATTTACTGTCGCATCACTTTTTAGATTCATATTTTCTGGCGCATATTTATCTAACTTATACGCACATAAATCATGTTGCCACAATTTGATGCTTCTTTTTTATTGTAAATTTATTATGAAAAAAAAGAATAAATAAAATTTCACCATTTAAATCCTTCTTTTTTTTCCACATTTTCTACTTGACTCTTACACTACAAAGTAGGGATAATATTATCCCTCCATTTTTTATGTGATAATACTCCCTCCGTCCCAGCTTTTCGTATCCACTTACAATTAAAAGTGGATACAAAAAGCTGGGACAGAGGGAGTATTCATTCTTGAAGTGAAAATAAGGAAGGAAAAATGATTAGCATCTCTTTTGTGTCAAATGTTGGAAAAGGAAGAAGACATTTAAAGACATAAATTTTTATTATCCATCATTTTTCATGGATAAATTTATCCATCAAAATAAACGCAGCCTAAGCGTTTTTTTTATTTGGGGGAATCATTGTTAAACTAAGTTATGATTATTGACTTCTTGTAGCACTAATTATAGTTTACATATGATTAAATCATGATAAGATATATACAACTATGATAAAATTGAAATACATAAGAAAGAAATTTGAAATACATCTAAGACACTTGAAAAGAAAGTTAAATACATTTACATTTTGCCTCTTTTTCTTTTTTCTTTTTCTTTTTTTTTTTTTGCATTGTGACCTACGGTTTAAATGAATCATAATATATCTTGAGCTTCACTTGAATATATTATAGAAATAAAATGTGGTAGGGTACTTATTTTTTTTTCTTTTTCAACATTGAAGTTTATGAAAGATTGATTCGTGGAAAAGTTACAAGGTTTTTAAGGATTGGTGGAAAGTTGAAACATACACTCCTATTCCACAAGAATATATCACTTTTTTTTAATCCGTTTCATAAGAATGTCTCGCGTATATTTTGAGATATGATTTCATTTTCTCTTTTTAACCATAATTATTCATTTTTATATGATCTTACACTCAATTCAACTACAACCACTTATTTCTACATAATAGGACCCTTTTTTGCACTTAATACATTAATTACCAAATATTTTTTAAAATTTGTATTTTCTCTAAATGATACTCCCTCCGTCCCAGGCCAATAGACCCAGTTCTTTTCGGCACGGAGATTAAGAAACTCAATTTTTGGTAGGTAAATGGTGTGGTCCACCAATAATTAAGGTTTTAAGTGTTCCCTTATTTTTCCTTAATCATATTTGCTTCATTATCTCATTTTTCATTTAGTTTAACTAAATTAAATTTACATTGGAACTTATTAATTGCACAAATTAATTTGGGGAAATTCTGGAACTTCTTCAAAGCATCATGAATTCAAATCTTAGCGTTTCAGCAAATGAATTCAACAAAGCATCATCTTAGCGTTTCAGCAAATGAATTCAACAGAACAATGAAACTCAGTGAAAAAATTCAGCAACAAAAATTCATGAGAAACTATAGCTACTGTGGAAATCGAAGAGTAAGAATCTGAAAACCCTAAATCAAGATTTGAGAATGAAAACCCTAAATTAAGATCTGCAAATGAAGAACCCTTATAGGCGGCGGCGGAGACGGAGAACGGCGGCGGTGGGGGCTCCGAACCGTCCACCGACGAAGGAGAGGCGGCGGCGGCACAGCAGGGGCTGTAGTCTTGAGGCGGCGGCGGATCTGTGTGGCCGGAGCTCTGGAGAGTCAGCGGCGCCGCTCGTCGTTGAGAGAGGAGAGGCGGCGGCGGATCTGTGTGGCCGGAGCTCTGGAGAGTCAGCGGCGCCGCTCGTCGTTGAGAGAGGAGAGGCGACGGCGGATCTGTGTGGCCGGAGCTCTGGAGAGTCAGCGGCGCCGCTCGTCGTTGAGAGAGAGAGAAGGGGGAGGGGGCGGCGGTGACGGAGAACGGAGGCGGTGGGGAAATTGGGGGAAGGGGGAAGGGGAAGGTTCCCGGAGAGAGAGAGGGGAAAAATCTGTAATGAAATTTTTTTAAATGAGTAGATTAAGGGGGTATATCTCCTTTAATTAAGTAACTATTGAATTTTATTAAAGCCCTAATTATTTCCAATTTTAGACTGGGCCTATTGGAGTGGGACGTCCCAAAAAGGAAAGCGAGCCTATTGGAGTGGGACGGAGGGAGTACATTCTTATGGGACGGATGAAGTATAAGAATATATGGATATTTAATAATGATTACCTTTTTAAAAGGGTTAAGGTACAAATGCCCCCCTAAACAAGACACCCCTAGAACGTATCCCTCCCCATTCTCGATGTTGGCCCAAATAAATCCCCAGAGTCAATAAAAATGGTACACTTAAACCCAGCAAGTTAACGGCTTTAGCGGCCGTTAATTTTTTTTTTTTCTCGTGGAGCCCACCTTTTAAGCAGCAGTCGCCGCCTTCTTTCGATTCTCGTCGCCGCCGCGTTCGGTGCCACGCCAGAGAATGATTGTGACGTTTCCAGACATCACGTTTCCTCGCCAGTCGTTTCCCGTTCACGGACACTCCGTCTCCCAACGTCGGTGCGGTGGGACGAGGTAAATGACACTCCGGCATCCAAGCCCACCACCAGAAACACGCGAATCATGTGTTCTCCCACGCCGGACTCCACGAAGAAGGTTCAACGCAACCCAACAAGAAGAACAACCAATTTCAAAATCAGATTTTCAATTTCATCCTCTGCTCGCCAGGAACCAGCTTCCCGAGCTCCTACATCTTCACTGTGATCTTCCGCCTCCTCTGCATGGCCGCGATGCTCTGCGCGGATAAGCTGTCGCCGCCGCTCGCTTCTTTCTTGGCGCTCTCACAGCTCCCTATGCTGAAATCCACCACAGGAAAGTCCACTGGCATAAGTGAGGTCATCGCAGAGAAGAGAAGGGAAAGGCGGTGTGCGGAGCGGTGTCAGAGGTTTTTGCTGAGAGGGTGAAGGAGTATACCCCCATTCTCGACCTTGGCCCAAATACACCCCCTGAGTCCATAAAAAAGGTGCATTTAAATCCAGCAACTTAACGGCGTTAGACGACCGTTAACTTGCTGGGTTTAAATGTACCATTTTTATTAACTCTGGGGGTTTATTTGGGCCAACATCGAGAATAATGAGGGATACGCTCTAGGGGTGTCTTGTTTAGGGTGGCATTTGTACCTTAACCCTTTTTAAAATGTGACAATGGAATTTATTGCCTATAGTGCTAAAGCTGTAGTTGGAAGATTCCATGTGTGGGATCTTTAAAGTGCTGAAAGTAGAGTTTTGATCCATATGTTTAGTCTTGTTTGGAAGTCTACAACTTGCATCTCATGCTTATCTTTTCTGAGCTCAAGGTTGTTCATGTATATATATGGATGCTTGTAATAAAAAAATTATTCTCGTACCAATTAATATTGTAATGTATGAATAGGTACTTCTGTCTGGGTTTGAAGAAGAGACAAGATTTTCATCATATTAATTGGATATACTTATTCATGAATTATACTAATTTATTCGTTATCCTCATTTCTCACGAAAAATAGAAATTTCACTCAAAATACACCCTATATCCAATTTCATCGGCTATACTGCTACATGTTTTTTTTTTTAAATATTATTTCATAATTAAAAAAAATTACATGAATATATCAATTATTAGATTTACTTAAAAATTCTATATGATTTCGTCTTAGCGATGGAAGATGGAATCAGATAGTAAAATTTTTGTGGTTTCGTTATAGCTACATACTAAATCTATATAATTTTATCTTCCATCGCTACATTAATTGAAAATATATCTTTGATTTTATATTAACCATGAAAGAATAGTTTTTCAATTTTTTGATATTAATTATTCCCTCCGTCCATTAAAGATTCGTTTTTCATTTTGGATCGCCCAATTAAAGATGGTTCATTTTCATAAAAGGTAGTAATTTAACTCTTGAAAATATGTGGACTCTATCACTTTTATCTAATTTACATCTCCTTAATCTTTTTATAGAAAAGAAGTGAGTCGTCTGTAATGTGGCGAAGGGAGTACTATATATTGTAAAATATATTCAAATCATTCAATTCTAATAATTATTATGTGAAGTTTATGAATTGTGTGCAGTGCAAATGACTCTCTGCTAGGAATAGAAAAGGCCTTGATATGGACATAAAAGAGTATGATTTCCAGTTATTATGATAAAAATATTTTAATTATAATCAAATTATATATATTACATATATATATGAATCATTTCATCACAATCAATAATGATATGACAGAGTGTAACATTCCGTAACGAGCTACGGTATATTCGGACATAAAAGCTTGAGAACACAACTATTATATATAAATAAAATAACTTTCGTTGGCTTCGAAAAAAAAAAAGAAGACTTTCGCTAACATAATCGGCTTGTTTGAACACATTAGAAAGTAATTCTTGCAATTTCACATCTCACTTTCAATAAAGTTTAAAACAAACATCATTTGACTTACTATAGCAATCAATTATTCAAATTCCCGAATTTCTCATTTTTTTTTATTTTTTTTTGGAAAATGATTTCTCAACTCTAATAAACTTTATGCTTATCATATGGTGAGGGCCATTAATGAGGATAGTTATTGATGGAGGAAGAAAGGGGACAAAAATCTAGTGCACATGGCTTAGAACAGCACACGTGTGGGACTAATGCTGGTCCACACGATTTATTCAAATTTCCTCTTCCTTCCAAACACTAAAACATGAATTATAGTTATCATTATATGATAACCACAATTTTTTTTTGAGAGCCGTGATAACCACAATTATTGGTAGTGGAATGAAATATATGTATATATCAGTTGGTATCTGATAGAATCTCTTCATTGCCTTATACTAGATCTAAATTTGAATTACACATTTCGTTCATGTGACACTTTAAAAACGTCACACGTGATAGAGACTTTTAAAACCAAAAACACGGAGGAGCAAAATAAGAATACAAATTTCAGGCTCGACCACCGTTGGAAAAAGTGCGCTCGCTAAGTAGGCCTCTCACCATTGCTCACACGGATTCTAGACATATGTATATTTATATGTAAATATATATATATATATATATATATATATATATATATATATGTATATTTGTGTTTGATTATATTCATAATGAAGGTGATCGTCTGGTTGCTTCTTTGCAAAGATGCGGCGAGAGCTATAGTCGATGGACGTGCATGGGTCGCCTGGTGGATACTGGGACTCGACGTTCGCCAAGTACGCCTCACCGCTCGCCTAATTGATTATGCATTCTTCGCCCGTCCTTTGTTATTCAACCTTCAAATATTCCAATATGCCTTAGCTGCTCCAAAATACTAAAGTTACATTAAATTCGTAAAACTATATCAAAACGTAACATCTTCGAATATTAATAAAAACACGTCACACAAGTATACAATCTTGACAAAATATATATGTGAATAATAACAAATAAAAACCATGCAAAATGAGTGTTTATCAATTACTAAATAAAACAAATCAAACTTATATATAGATGATAGGTTAAGAATTTTTAAAATAATACTTCCTCCGTCCCTCAAAAGTTTGCCTTAAGGAAAAACGACACGAATTTTAATAAAAGTTGATAAAAAATTATTTGATTTTGAGGTTATGTACAAAAATAGTATTTAAAGGATTGTGATTATAAAATTGATAGTGGAATTATATACAAAAATAAAAAGTAAGGAGATTGAGAGAGACTTCTTAAAGACACCTAACTTGAAATACTAAACCAAATTAAATTTTAAGCGTCGAAAGAACTTCAAGTGAATTAACATGATAGATGATAGGCATAGCTAGGTGGTAGCCTAATTTTAGCAAAACAGGCCTAGGCCTTCCAAACCAAAGTCGGCCCGGCCCGATCTATTTCCCTTCATATCTACAGGCAGGGGCCAAGAATGAGGATAGCAATTAAAAAGTGTGGAGAATGGAGTTTAGATTGAATTGTACTATTTCCAATTTGGAATTAACATGGATCAAAGTTCACAACCTCTCTCTCTCTCTCACACACACACACATGTTTTTTTTTCTTCATTTAAAAAACAAACTTAAAGAAAGAAATGTTAAAAGAAGAGAGAGAGAGACCTTGATGTTTTTATGGATGCAAATTGGTTGTCACTCGGAGAAAGATAGTCCTTTTTATGTTATGGGTTTTGTGTTAGGTCCACTTGTAACATTTAGATGCCTTCTTTTACATTATTAATGATACTATACTTTGGAATTTTCTACGTTTATTTGTGTTGTAACTTTTCACATTGTACTCCTAATTAATTAAGTGGTCGTGGACTTGTGGTCTAAGATTTGGTGGCATAAAGTTGGACAGTACTATTACCAATTCAAGTTAATTAAATTCAAGGCTTGTGTTATAGCTAATTTGGATTTGTACCCAAAATGATTAATGATAGTGTCTAAAATTTTTGTTACCTATGATGAAATCTATGAGATTAAGAGACTTTCTAGTAAAATCTCTTTATAGACATATCAGTAACTGAGCTGGGATTCTCTACGATGCACACTACTGTTCACCAAAACAATACTTCCTCCGTCCCAATAATGAAGACACACTTCATTTGAGCACGGAGATTAAGGAGAAGTAGTTTAGGTATTAAAGTATTGTGGCCCACTCTCATTAGTGTATTTGATTAGTTGAAGTTTAATGAATGTGGTGACTTTTATTTTAAGTTTTGACTTGAAATTTAAAATTTTAAATAATTAAATTTCAAAATTTTAATTAAATTAATTAATTTTTTTTCTTCAGAATTCCCATTTATTCTCTTTTTTTTTTCTCTCACTATTATCAATGCAAATTGACATTGAATCACCAAATGCAAAAAAAAGGGCGTTGCATCAAAATTCCACTCAAACTCAAAAAAATTTAACCATCAAAACTGAATTGAAATAAACCAATTTCATTTCCCACCAAAAAAAATGGCGCTGCATCAATTCCACATAACATTTGAAATTTTATTTACAACCCTATAAAAGGGGTATTCGCCACACTACTTTTACAACAATTTCTGCAGCAATTCCACATATTTTCAGAGCTCAAAAAATTCTTCCCACCAAAAAAAGAAAGAAAGATGACTAGAAGAAAATATTTAACTAGTGAAGAAAGACAAGCTATTGCCTTGTTTCTTCTTCAAAATTCTACTGATGGGAAGTTCCACTATGGGACGCATACAACTGCCATGGCAAAATGGGGCTGTTGTAAGAGCTCCATTGCCCGCTTATGGAAGGCTGCGAAAGAGGAGCACGCACAAGGTCAGTTAATAAGAGTACAAAGAAAAGAAATCAACAAGGTTAGAAGAAAAAGAGTGCACATTGATCTAGAACTCATATCAAGTCTGGAGTTGCACAAAAGGGGGACCATTCGAAGGTTAGCAACAGTGGGTAGATAGATCTCTAAGGGGCTGATTAGAGCTCATTCTAGTGCTATCCGACCAGATTTGACAGCCCCCAACAAGTTATTGAGGCTACGGTTCTCTTTCAAACAGATTGAGTATGATAGGATATGCAATGTCCTAAAGTTCAAGAATATGCACAATGTAGTGCATATTGATGAGAAGTGGTTTTACATCACCAAATCAAACCAAAAATTTTACTTGACTCCAGAGGAAATTGATCCACATCGCACATCGCACATTTATTCAATAAAGATGGGAGTGTGTTATTCGATGGCAAGATAGGGATTTTCCCTTTCACTGAGATGGTACCATCCAAAAGAACAAGCAAGAACAGGCTGGCTGGAACAATGGAGGAGAAGCCAATTTAGTCCATCACTAAACATGTGATGAAGGACTGCTATATCTCCAAGGTATGGAAAACAGAAGACAAATGTATGCATTGTAGTTCTAGTTTAGTTAATTTTATTCTCTTGAATTCAAATGTAGCTTAATTTTACATGTAAGAAAGTTTAATTTCAATTTCTTGCCTTTATATACAGTTAATTCCAGCAATTAATTATGGCCAAATAGCCCCAATTCGCAAGCAAAACTATATATATATATATATATATATATATATATAT
Source organism: Salvia miltiorrhiza (assembly GCF_028751815.1). Taxonomy (NCBI): domain Eukaryota; kingdom Viridiplantae; phylum Streptophyta; class Magnoliopsida; order Lamiales; family Lamiaceae; genus Salvia; species Salvia miltiorrhiza. The sequence continues at coordinate 59,032,185 of NC_080388.1, forward strand.
ATATATATATACAGTAAGATAATGCTAGGCTACATATTAAGGACAATGATCCAGATTTCAGAGCTGCAGCAACAGCCAATGGGTTTAATATCAAGATTGTTCATCAACCTCCAAATAGCCCAGACACCAACATCAATGACTTGGGTTGGTTCAGGGCTATTCAAAGCTTGCAAGTACAATCAGTTGCCACAAATGAGACTGAGCTAGTAAAGGCAGTTGAGAAATCATTTGAGGAGCTCAGTCCTCATACTTTAAACTCTATATTCTTGAGCCTACATGGATGTTTAATTGAAATTTTAAAAGTAAGATGGTAGAATTGTTACAAGCTCCCACACATGAAGAAGGGAATGCTTGCAAGACAGGGTGCACTTCCAATGGCATTGGAAGTGCCAAAAGACCTCGTGGAAGAGTGCATTGGCTATTTGTTTGAAAAATGAGTGGTGGAGGGCATAGACCAACTGAAAGTGCTGTTGGGATTAGAGCCTAATGCATTTGGAGCAATGGAGGCAGGCTTTTAAATGCCTTACATTTAGTGAAAATGCTATGTTTTTGTAAAGAACAGTTTGTAAATGGGCTAGTTTTTTGTAAAGATTAGTTCTTTGTAAATGCCTCACAGCTTGAAATTGTAAAGGGGCTTGTTTTTTTGTAAAGAATAGTTTTTGAAAGCTCCTTATAAAGGAACACAGCCTGAATGACTCCAAGCATTAAAAAACAAAAGGGACACAACCCTTATACCAACACATAAGAGAGCATAGAGGGACACAACCCTCATACCAACACATAAGAGAGCATAGAGGGACACACCCATCATACCAACAGTCATAAGAAGAACCAATTCACAGTGAAAAAACCATCAAGGACACACACCATATTCAATCAAACACAATTAGTCACAAGAAAGAACCAATTCACAACCATCAATCAAAATGTAAGGGACACAACCCACAATCTCATGAAGTAACACAAATAATCATAGATTTTTTGGACAAGGCATGCAAATTAAACAACCGAGCATTTATTCATCATTTCAGCATAGAGGATTCCATCTACCACACTGTACTCATGCTAGACACAGAGGAACACAATGAAAGATCAATAAGAATAATCTCACCCTTTTAGAGCTGGAAACATGTTCTCCACCATCCTTCGCAACAAAGGGAAGCACCGGAGCCACCAGTCGCCGCCAACAACCTCTTCCCGCTCGTGTACGACGTCGTCCCAGTTCTCCGTGCATAGGAGGGAGACTAGCTCCGGCTCTTCCACCTTCATCGCGGTAGAGGGACGGCGATAGATGAGCCGGCGGATCGGAGAATGAACGGATGAAATACCGCAAATTTCAGCCGTCAAACCCTCCATGAAAGCACCACCGGCGGACTCCTCGGAACCCTAGAATCCGCCGCTCCCCTCATAGAAATAACCAGATGGCGGCGATGGCAACGGAGGTAAGGAATCAAAGAATTCTTCATCCTTCGAAACGGGGACGAATTCGGAGTTCAAATAGGCCGACCAACCCAATTTATCGGCCATAAACACATAGATCTAGGGTTCCAGAAAGAGGGAAAGGGGGGATTAGGGCTGAGGGCGGTGCGGATGGAGAGGTGTAGCTAGGGTTTCGAATGAGGGCGGTGGATTTTTAGGGTTAAAGGAGAAGATCGATTGAGAGAGAGAGACCAGAGAAGTTTCGAGAGAGTGAGAGAGACAGAGAGGCCGAGTGTAGTGCTAGGGTTGATTTTTTTTTGCCTTATTTATACATGAATTAAGCTCCATTTAATTAGTATAACTTTACCCTAATTATTTCCTTATTTGGAAGTGTGTCTTTATTATTGGGACAACCCAATAAAGAAAGTGTGTCTTCAAATAATGGGACGGAGGGAGTACTACTTTTTTTTTTCTTCTAAATTTCTCTTCTTTTACTTTTCATTTTATTTTTTCTTGTTCTGGTGCACAAAACGATATTGTGCATTGCAGATTTATGTGTGTGTGAATGTGTATGGGAACCATCCTCGTTCAAAATACTCAATAATTGGATTTTAAATTTCACATTCTATAAATAAGGATACGGAAATGTCAAAGAAATACTTCATCCGTCCATAAAAGTTGTAGTTTTATTACTACTTTTGTTCGTCCATAAAAATTATATTGTTTTCATTTTGAAAAATTATTCCTTATATTTTAAATTTTATACACTTAATATTTACAAAAAATTTACTCCTTATTTTTTTCATTTTAGTTGGCCCAATACATTTCTTACACTAAAAAGTACTCCATTCCACCGTACAATTGTTATAGACGGAAGGATTACCATTTTTTGGTAGCCTGTGTGAGAGTAATTTTATATTACTTTTTAAAAATAAATCATATAGTATAATATTAACTTATTAATGGCCAATTAGTACTTTTTGCATGTATAAAACATTAGTATGTATTAGCAAAATGAAGTCAATTATTCTATCTATTATCGTGTAAGTTATAGGACTTGATGCTCCATTAATCTTAGTTACTACCTCACATAAAAATGTACGTGCTTGTAATTACCAATGAAGCTATATATATTATGCATCAACTTAATTCAGATTACGATCAATATTATTCATAATCTTTTTATTAATGATATATGATGCGATATATTATTATTATTATTATTATTTGAGCCCCCTGCATTGTTTTCATGTAATTCCATATTACATTTAAGTGTTAATCCACATTTTAATTACTATTATAAATGCATGTTATATGACATCATTATCAATATACCAATAGGTTGTATTGGTTGAATGATTGACAAAGTGTGACGTGAAAGAAAATTCAAGCCCACCTTAAAATTAACAAATCGTGAGAAGTTGGCATCAAATTAATCACTTCGAGTCATCTCTATCACTTCTTTTATGAATAGGGACAGTGTTATAAAATAATTAGCTGCATGAGAATGACTGATCTTTAAAAAAGTATAATGTATGTATTATATATTAGTATTTCAAGAAGATGCCTATTATTTCAATACTTTTAATTTATACAAAAATTAGGGTTGCTTATAGAAACTCAATGACTTCCAGAAAGAAAAAATAAATATGTACATAATGTGCATTTCACGTTTCAAGTGAAGTATTTGTGGGATTTAGAAGCTTATTTCCATAAAGATAAGAATTTCCTATCCTCATGTTAGAAAAAATTAATTATGCGCTAATTAAACCTAAAACTTTACGAGAGTACGTGGTGATAGCTCCATGCAAACTGTGCAGGAATAGTAGGTTTTTTGGGGCGTATATATTGCTTTCCAATTATTAATGTTGGATAATTGACATTATATATATATATATATATATATATATATATATATATATATATATATATATATATATATGTTTACAAATTAAATCATTCATTGAATTGAAATGTTATATAGTCACATTGACATGACTTACAAATACTAGTTTGGGATAAGGAAGTTGAACCTGCCTCTAGCTAACATCACTTTTAAGTCACAGAAATAAGACTATGATTGATTGTGACAAATTAGGATCAAGTGATGAGGTTTGGGTATTTAATATATATGTCGAGCTGTTGAGACCTAAAGCTTTTAAATTTTGCCAACATTATATTAAAATTGCCACCTAAAATTCCAATAAATATCATGTTAAACATGCAACCTCACATGAGGGTGACCACAAAGTTGTCAAGATTGGTTGTATAGTTTAGGGTTGGACCATATATAAATAAACCGAATCATATATATATATATAAACATACCATTATTCGATTTTTAAATTATATATGTGTTTAAACTTGCTTGGCCATCAGTCAAATGAGAGTCATCATTCATTACGTATAACCAAAAGATCACATGAATTTTAATTTGACGAGTTAGATGTATATCTAATTTTCGAACATAAGTTAGATGTTGATGCAAATGCGTTATAATTTCTAGAGAGAGGAGAGGCCCAATTGATCGTGCAAATATATTTGAAGAAGACTTGTATTGCATAATTTGGAGAGGGACATTTAGACTCAATTGATGTGAAAGGGTAGGTTTATTTTCCATTATATTGAGCGATGAAAAATATGGTAAAAAATGTCCTATTCTTATGAAAATTTTAAATCTGATTCTGTCTGTCCTTTTGACTCTTGAATTTGCAAGGGACCATTGAGAATTAAAAAGCAAAATTTTTGTCAATAGTTCACCTTTTCTAATAATACAAAAACTTGGGTACAATCGGGTGTACCGTACAACGGATTGACTTGCACTCGTAATAGTATTATTTATAAGGTTCAGATCAAAAATTTGGGCGGGTCAGGAAGTGAGGGTGCAACCCGGTTATACCCAAGACCACCTCTTTTAATAATAGGTAGTCCATGATCATCAGTACACCGATGTCATCAGAATCGCGCTTGAAAGTTAGCGCTATTGCAATAACTTTCATATAGCAAAGTTTATAACAATGTAAAAAATGTGTAATTGTGAAAAAATGTGTAACAATGTATAATACACGGTTACACACTTTTCATAACTATTACATGATTTGCAAAATCATGTAAATAAAAAAAAGCGTGTAACAATGTATTTTACAATGTTACATGATACAAGGGTATTTTGGTCACAATGGCTACTATTTGCATAATTTTATCCATATCGATATTTTTTTAGTATATGATTTTGGATAGAATAGGGAGTTGCCTCTATATATCTATATAAAGGTAATATCTAATAGATAATATCTCATTCTAGCTTTTCTCTTATAACAAAAGGAAATTATAGTAATGTAGATAACAATACGAAAATATTAGTAATTTTGGACTATATATTATAGCCTTATATATTTACACGATTTACATGAATTTTGGTTACACACAAAATTCTTGTAACAATGTTATTTACATTATTACACGAATTCGTGTAACCAAGATTTATGTAAATTGTTTTATTGGGTAAGGGCATAATAATTCAAAGAGGCAATACCTTAATCTAGCCAAAACTACATAAAAAAATTTAATAAAATTGTGAAAATAATAATATTTTTGAATAAATACAATTTATAGTGTGTAACATTATAAAATACATTGTTACACATTTTTTTGTGAGAGTGTGTAACAATGTAAAGGTATGTAATAATCGTTTTGGCAGTGGCAGGGAAGTCTAGGCGGCGAGGCAATGAAAAAGAGAGAGAAAAAGATGGCTTCGAGCGGCGATCAAAAGGGAGGTATGATGGCAGGAGTAGTGAGAGAGATCGGGGTGGGGGGTTCCGACGAGGATAGAGGGGGAAAAGCGACAGTGGCACAAATTAGCTGGAGAGAGATCTGATGGAACGTAGGTTAGGGGGAAGGGTGTGTAGGTGAGGAAAGATGAGAGTAGGGATGGCAATGGGCCGGATCTGGACCGGATCCTGCTTGGTCCAGATCCAGATCCATGTTTTTATACTTAGATCCAGATCCGGTCCAGATCCGTTGGATCCAAAAAAATGAGATCCAGACCCAGATCCATGAGATCCATTGGATCTCGGGTCCAGGCCCGGATCCATAGTAATTTTTTACAAAATAAATTCTAAGCTAATTATACATTAAAATAAAAATCGTAATAATTCTAATATTGAAACGATCAATTTCTGCTGCTCACGCCGGCGCTGCTGCGCTCTGCTGCTCATGTTGTCGGCTGCTCTGTTGCTCACGCCGGTTGCTGCTACTGCTCTGCTGCAACGGAGATGGACGGAGACCGGAGGTGGACGGCCGACGAGGCCGGCTGTTGCTGCTGCTCTGCTGCAACGGAGGAGGTCGGAACCTGGGAGGGATCGAGGGCTGATAGGCGAGGTCCGAGCGGCGCAGGTGGGAATTGGGATTAGAAGTAGGGTTTTGAAATTGAAATGGAAATATTAGCGGCGCAGGTGGTGGGATTAGATCATTAAAAGTAGGGTTTTCAAAATATAAAAATAAAAAATATTATATATTTAATATTAGCGGGTCCAGATCCGGATCTGGATCGGATTTGGACCGGATATGGGTTTTACATCTTCTACTCCAGATCCGGATCCGGTTTTTTATAGGGTGGTCCAGATCCGGTCCAGATCCGCCGGGTCCGAATTTTGCAAGATCCAAATCCGGAAAACAGGGTCTAGACCCGCGGATCTGGACCGGGTCTCGGATCCATTGCCATCTCTAGATGAGAGGTGATGCGGTGGTCCCGCACCACAGGCGCATCCCGATTTTGTAGGCCGATACAGATGCATCCCAATTTTGCAAGTCGCGCCGCAGTCACATCTTGCCCCCTAAACGAAGCTTGCCTCCGCTGCAAACGCTGCCCGCGTCCACCGCAGACGCAAATGCTACTGTCGCCGCCCTCCGCCACAAATACGGCGGCACACACACACACAAATGTCGCCGAAGGTTTGGGAAATTTTTCAGTTTTTTATAAATCATTAAGGGTAATATTAGTACATTTACACTATAAAAAGCTCGTATTTCTAGTTTTTTTTTTTTATGTTTATGGATACTATTTTAAAATTTTTATTTATATGATTATAATTTCTTATTATTATATGCTTTTGACTAAAATTTAGTACTCTTTCCGTCTCGCGAAACTTTATCACTTTCTTTTTGGCACGGGTTTTAAAGAACTAGTTTTTAGTGTGTTAAATATGATAGATGAAAAAGTAAAAAAATGAATAAAGAAAAAAAAATTATCAGATAAAAAAATGATCAAGCTTCGCGGAACAATTCAAAAAAAAAATTAATTAAATTTCACGGAACACAGGGATTATTCGGATTATTATCTTTAATATTAAAAAGACGTTTATGGCACGACTAACCAAACGAAGATCTTCAACCCACTTACTCCATCACTACCGAAAGAGATGGTGAGAATGTCCTATAGCAGGAGTGAACTCAAGAAAAAAAAAAAAAAAAAGAGGCCCAAATTTTCAAAAAAGCTGATTTTCATTTGCCATCTTTGACAAATCTACGTTTAATTGCAAGGACCATATGAGAAGAAGCTAAATACTATCAATGCAACGTGCACGTGATAGGGGTCAAAATTGATTAATGTCTGAGGCCAAAAATTTTGAATTCAAGTTGTGACGTAATTTTTAAAATTGATATATATATATATATATATAGTGGAGCGCTTCAATGAAACCCTCTATTTTTAGTGAGATTTTAAATACGATCTCGTGCATTTATTTTATCAATCATATGGTTGATATTGTATCTAGAAGGTGAATTTTTTTCTCAGGGTTTGAATTCTAAAAGAAGCGAAATATTTTAAATTTTTTTATTCATCAATATATATATATTGCCTTGGTTCATCAGTATATATGACTTATTCATTGAAAAATAA